>NC_133822.1:65094131-65397161 GCF_047830755.1 Zonotrichia albicollis
CAAATTTTGTGAATCTACACCCAAATAATGCTGATTTTGTTATAAATTTGAAGTGAGAGTTGTTGTTTTCTTTAAACACTTGGATTCATGGAAACAAAGGTATTCAATTACTACCAACTATCTCGGATAAGAACCTTTATCTGCTGACCCTGTGATACACATATATAAAAATATACACGTTACATGTTATTTACATGTTTGGTAGAACACAAACCCAGGATTTTGGTTTGTGGAATACTCGAAGTATTGCATTACTGTTTGTACTGTAAGTAGCTGGGGTCAATAGAAAGATTTCCAAAGCAGACAGCTTGTCTCTGTTTGTTTAAACATAAGAGAAAAAATATTTCCAAAAGAAATCAAGCAGTGTTGTTAAGCTGATATTGAAAATTTTATTTATTATCAGCAGCCAAAATTTTTTTCAGATTTGTTTTTCATGGGAAGCATATTTTAAAAAAGAAGACTTCTTTAGCAATGCATTCGGATTTTTCTGAGATTATGAATGATACTAAAATTTTTTAATCAACATACAAAATAAAATGTATGGAATATGAATAAAAGACTTTGTTTTTCTCTCATAAGATCAATAGATATTGCAGTGGGTTCAAGAGGTTGTATTATTTGTGAACTGTATTCCACAAGTTACCTAATTTTCTCAAGTAAATATTGGAAAACTTAATTATGTTGCATATTGTAGCTAAATAAAATTAAAAAGGTATTTTAGAAGAATTTAAATTACGATTTTTGATAACTATTTTTGCACCTCATATTGAGAGAATGAATACCTTGGCTATCATGAATCCATACTTCTAGGGCTTTGAAGAAGCCATAAATTCCTAAATTGATCTAAGATATATATATACCAGATTTTAAGTGTCACATTTTAGCATACTTTTAATGTTATATAACAGACTATTTTGTAGTGTGTCCTTACATCATCCAAATCCTGAGAGTTTTTAAAAGATGCTGGAGTTCTTCTTTAGTTTATTATTTCTAAATTTATATATTTATTCTAAATTTATTTCTTAGGGAAACCAGAGGAATTAAGGAGGATGAACAGTTAGCATCCAGTCCTTGCCCCTGCATCATGTTTTTGACTGTGTAGCTTGTACATGCTTCTTAAGTTTCATATCTTTTGGGGGAAGATCCTTTCCTCAAGTTTCAAATCTCTTGTTTTTCTACCACAGCATAATATGCAAAAATTTATTTATTTATTTTGAGCTTTGTCATTGGTGATTATGATACATATAAGATTGTTTGCTAAATGAGATACTCTGGCAGGTAGTCTCCTACCAGAAATTTGCCAAATTTTTAGGAATGTCAAATTTAAAAAGCCAGATAATAGTACATGAAAGCACAGAAGGAAGAATCTGAATTGCTAAGAAAAGGGATAGTTATTGCATGAATACAAAAGTCTTATGGAAATCTAAAGAGACCTCCATTTACAATATAGACAGAAATATATTTTCCTTATCTGGTTCATCCAGAAGTTTGTGTTCATGCTTTAAAAATTGTCATCAGGTTCTGCCTGTTCCCTCTTGTCCCATTGCTTGGCACCACTGCCAAGGGCAAAGCCTGGCTGCATCCTCTTGGACCCCTCCCTGCAGATACTGATGGATATTGATGAAGCAGAAGAAGACGATGAAGAAGGTTGTCCAGAAAGGCTGTGGAGTCTCCCTCACTGGAGATGTTCAAGAACTCTCTGGACACAATCCTGTGCAATGTGTTCTCACATGACCCTTCTTGAGCAGGAGGTTGGACCAGATGGACCACCAGTGGTCCCTTCCAACGTTATGCATTCTGTGATTCTGTGGTTGTTTTATCTTATAAGTAATTATTCTCATTTTCTTCTTGCAGAAATTTTCTTTTAGTACATTTTTAGATTTCCCTGCAACTACCTGCATTTCTAGAATTATTTGTTTGCTCCTGTAAGCATTGTCTTCAGATACCTCTGAGGATAATTTTTCTTAGGAACATCTACTGATTTTCATTTCAATATCTAGGCAAGTTATAGTAAATATTGTTCATTCCTGTTTTGTCCTGTTTCATTTTGCTTATAAGGATTAATACAAATCAAGTACAACAGTATATGCTATCACATATTCTTTTTCCAAAACTGACAATATCTTTTTCATTTCCAGAGTTGCTTTAAGTTTTGAAAATGTCTTGACACAGTATGTGCTACCTATAAGAGCAACAGGCAGAGCTACATATCAAACATAATGAATTCAGACAGCATAATCCACAGTTACAGGTATTTCCAGATACTTTTGGGGTCCCTGTGAAATCAAACCTCTGAACTGTGCCAAATTTCTATTTACCGATTTCTCTCAATGTAAAACCTGGACAACTCTACTAACACCAAACTTGTGAAAATATCTTATTTTCTTGCTAATACAAAGACTCCAAAAATACTTGAACAGTAAGAAAAAATAGTTTTTTTCAAAATAGTATTTTGAACCTTTATTGCTGAGCAAAACCTTTGTTTTATATAAAGGATTATATGCATTTCGGTTTTTACAACATCCACAAACCCAAGTCTCTCAGAATTCAACAAGAGAAAGTGCATAGGTGATGCTTAAGCCAACCACTAATTTCTTTCTAATGAATTCACATCTGTTCTATGTGAGTGGGTCAAGATAAAGACCTTGTGCATATCTAAGGAGTAGATAAATTCATTCCTAGGTTCATAAGTGCATATTTTTATGAGTGTGGGCTTAAGAAATTTTTCACTCACTGCTGGCCACCAATTGCTACTGGAATGTGCTGCATGTACTTGGAGATTCTTAGTCTGGTAAAAGAAAATATTTGGAGTTGGTTATATTATTTTAGTTGTTCTTTCCTAAACCAGCAGTTAAAAAACATGTATGACAGCGCTACTGGACACCACGTGAAATGCTTTACTGACTTTACAGCACACTGCAGAATGTGTATATGGTGTTGAATCAGTGAAACAGTGCTCAATCAGAATCCTGTAATTTAGCCCCTTAAGTTTCTATGTGGTTCCTACAAATGATGATGGATAGCAGAGGTTTAACATGGCAAAGCAAGTAATCATGATAAGCTGCAAGAGAATTCTAGTGGATAATTATTCCAACTGTCTTGAAAATATCAGAATACGTATTTCTGGGTGTAAAGGTAAGCATTTATATTTCAAAGAATAATAGACATCATTTTGTACTGAAAATTTTGTACAAAACTGGGAAATTAGTTCATCCTTTAAGACTAAATGTGACCTTCATTATTGATCTGCTTTAAATTCTACTTCAGTTTAAAATTATTTTACAATTTGATAATGCTTTCATTGTTGATTTTAATTCTGCTACAATCATTCTTTTTAGATTCTAGTCTTGTGGCTTGGAAATCAGGAAGGTCTATGCATTGTCTTGGAAAACCAATGAGGAGAAGTTAGAGACAAAACTAACTTAAACACATGCATAAACATCAAAAAAGAATAGGTCAGCCCTTCTGTCCATACATATTAGATTAATACCAGTGCCCTGAGAAACAATTTGGCCTTATAAACTGCTTGTAATCAGACACAACTCACGGTCCTTTCTGCCCCAAGCCCTGATATAACCAGACATTAGTACCATTTCCAGTATTTGTTCCATCAATATAAATTTGCTTGGACATCAGGAAAAAAGAATGTGAGAGAATGTCTGAGACCCACTTACTTGGCCTTGGCTGAAGTCTGGAGCTCATTGAACAAGATGATTAATAAAGAGCAGGAGACAATCCTTGTATTTGTTTGGAGGCATACAAGCAATCCATCGGCCTACACATGACACTTGACAATTTCACCCCTTATTTTCCAATGCTTTTTCTTAATGAAATGAACCTTTAAGACCAGTGTATGAATATGAACTGTATATGGCACAGTACCTATACTGCATTTTAGAGCATGAGAAATGTGAAAATGTTCAGGCATCTGTGAACAGAAATTGGAAGTTGTGGAAAATAATCCCCTTTTGTCCTAAAGAGCTTTCAAGCAATAATTCACTCTTATAGAAAGGTCTGTCCTAAGGTCAGGCTACCTTTATTTCATAGTCCCAGAACATAGCAAGGAAGTGAAGCTGGACATGACCTCTTTCAGCTCCTGTTCATCAGAGCAGATGATACAAACAACACAGGCCTTTCACTGCAAGACCTGTGAACAAGCTGGAACCATGGTATAATTTTGCCAGCAAGAGAAATCAATCAAATTGGAAGAAACAAAGCTTGTTAACTTGTGTTTTTGTTGAAGTTATCTTTACCCAGAATTAATTACTGCATAATCTTAAACAAAAACCTGGTCTCAGATAAAGCACTCTCTAATTAACATGTTTCCCCACGTAAATGAAAATGTACATTAAGTTTTTGTAGTTTAGTCGTCTGTTTCTACTTAATCCCATTATTTCAGTGAGACTAATGTTAGTTAGTCGCTACAAAGAGCAGTATCAGAAGTAGGCCATGGAGCTCTAAGGAAGTTAAAAACTTCCATTCTGATTGTATATACAGAAACAGTTACTCCTTGCTTCAAAAAAGCAGAGAGCATTTACAGGCAGACAAACAAGATAACCAAGAGAGATTTAGGTAACAACTAATTTTATTTTGAAACAGGTAGGCCCTGGACTGTATTCAGGCATAGTCACACTTTGTGTTAATTCAGTGTCTGTTTTCTCTGCTATGGTAAACCAACGAATGTCTTGCAGACTGCTGCATTAGATTCCATAAACTGTGAGTAGAATCATGGAATAAGTCATAGAATAATAGAATGGTTTGGGCTGTAAGGCACCATAAAAATCATATTGTTCCAAGCCCACTATGGCCTATGGGCAGGGACACCTTCAGTTAGACCAGGTTACTCAGAGCATTATTCATCTTGTTCTTGAACATCTTCAGGGATGAGAAGTACATAACCTCTTTGGGCAGCCTGTCCCAGCATCTCATTACCCTCCCAGTCAAGCATTTCTTGCTATTATCTAATCTAAGCCTTCCCTCCTTCAGCTTGAGGACAAGGTTCCCTCTTGTCCTGTTGCTACAGGTCTTTATAAAAATTCCCTCTCCAGCTTTAATGTAGGCTTCCTTTAGGTACTGGAAGACTGCTTCATTATCTCCCTGGAGCCCTTTCCAGGCTGTACAATCACAAGTATCTCAGCCTGTCCTCTTAAGAGATGTGTTCCAGCCCTCTGATGCACTTTTTGGTTCTCCTCTTCCTCTAACAGGTCAACCTCTTTATTGTATTGGGGCCTCAGACTTGGATGCAGCACTCCAGGAGGGATCTCACAAGGGCAGAGTAGAGAGGCAGAATCATCACCCTTGATCCCCTGGTCACTACTCTTTAGATGCAGCTCAGGATGCATTTGGCCTTCTGGGCTGCAAATGCACTTTGCTAAGCCATATTGAGTTTTTCATTCACAAACACCACTAGGTCCCAGTGCTGGTCTCAGTCTGTTCTGCATCCAGCCTGTACTTGTGCTTGGGATTTCCCCATCCAGGGGCAGGACCCTGCACTTGGCCTTGCAGAAATTCATGAGGTTTGCACAGGCCCACCTCTCAAGCCTGTCTAGGTTCTTCAGGATGGCATTGCTTCCCTCCAGCATGTCTGCACCCCACAGCTTAGTGCCACTGGGAAACTTGCTGAGGATGTACTCAATCCCACTATCCATGTCACCAGCAAAGATGTTAAAATGTGCTGGTTTCCATATTGATCCCTGTGGAACAGGGCTCAATAATAGCATGATATTTTTAGATGGTGAGTGTCAGTCTTCCACTGTACACCACTCAGAAAACAGACTGAAGAGCAGAGCAAAACCAGAAAGCAGATAATACTATTTTCATTTTATTTCTGAAAAGTGGTGATAGCACTCTAGCTAACCTTAGGAAGCGATCTTTCTTCTGAATAAAACAGCGAATTTCCTGCCTATTTCAATCTGCTGTAGGTTTGAACCACTGTTAGGGTAAAACACCAAGGTCATATTAATTTCCACAGTGCAAAATTATTGAAAATTCCTGAATACAGAAACCATGCCAGAGCAGAGTTTGCATTGGCACAGAGCAGATGTCACTTCTTGCTTTTGTTTTTGGAATATGGCACAAAGAGCCTGATTCTGAAGCCCATGCAGTGATTCTTAGTGTCTTCCCACATTCTGTGGGAAAACATGCAAGCTGATGGCTTATCTCAGCTGCAGCAGGAAGTGTGGTACCAAATGCTTTGGTTTAGCATCAGTCTGAGTTTGCAGAGTCATTCAGTGCACTGCAATGCCAGGATAAGGGGCTAGACCATTCACTGTAGCATCACTTTAGGCTAAATCTTAAAAGATCTCTCTAGAAGATTTATCAGGACCACAGTGTACCTTCAATCTCAAAGCAGAGCAGGTTCTACTAATCTGAGTATTTCTAACCCCCGTGCTATTCCACTACGAGGAGAGGAGAGGAGAGGAGAGGAGAGGAGAGGAGAGGAGAGGAGAGGAGAGGAGAGGAGAGGAGAGGAGAGGAGAGGAGAGGAGAGGAGAGGAGAGGAGAGGAGAGGAGAGGAGAGGAGAGGAGAGGAGAGGAGAGGAGAGGAGAGGAGAGGAGAGGAGAGGAGAGGAGAGGAGAGGAGAGGAGAGGAGAGGAGAGGAGAGGAGAGGAGAGGAGAGGAGAGGAGAGGAGAGGAGAGGAGAGGAGAGGAGAGGAGAGGAGAGGAGAGGAAGACAGTTTGCTGTCTTTTAGTTGGAACACTACCTAAAGAGATGAAAGGTCTGGCATATCTTTGGATATACCTTATAGTATTTGTGACCTTTTTCTATGTACAGTTTTTGAAATATGGTATCTGAAATTGTGAAAGGCTGAAAGATGTGGCCTAGGAAGAAGGTTCACTTTTCATTTGAAGAGAGACATCATTGGAAGCCAACCTAACAAAACTTTCTGTATGTTCATTTTCCTCTTTGTGTAAATAATTCCTAATGGCTGACACAGCTACATTACTGGCTACTACACACCTTTGGTGGTGGTGGTGTTGTATTGGTTGCCTTTTGTTTGGTTAGTTTTGTTTGGTTTGTGTTTTTTTGTTTTTTTTTTTTTTATTCCTTCTGCAGACAGGCTTTTCATTGCTTGCAGAGGTTCTGAAAAAAGCAAACTACACAAAAGGTGATGAAGGTACTGCCTACTGATTACTTGATTGGTAGATTTTTGGGACAGATGACACTGGATACACTTTAGAAAGCACAAAGGTAGCTGGCTGAAAGACAGATGTACAGGAACCTACCTTGTAACACAAAGGAAAGAAAATCTGGAGAGCAACTCAGACACTTAAGCATTTAGAGCCTTTTGTGTACCAGAAGGGTATCCTCCCTGCCCCCAAAACATGTAAATAAACTCCAGTTCTGTGCATTTTATGACAGCCCTTGAAGATGTCTAGGCCACCCCCCTGACAGTCTCTAATGAGTCAGCTATTCTTTTTGATTGTTAAGTATATTGCAAGCATGGAAAACATGCATCCTTTCTCCTTGTAATGTGATCTCTATGCATTCCTTTAATTTGTTGTTTAAAAAAAAATTACTTCCTCTGGGCCAAGGGATATGTTTGATTCAAGATTTAAATTAAAGAGAATGCTTGATTTCAGAAAATTTAATGGAGAACCCCCCAAAAATTTACTAAATACAAGAGGTCTCTGACTTGTGGTTTTCATCTGTTCTGTGGCATATCTGGTGAATATCTGGTGTATATCTGGTGCATATCTGGTCTCTTTACATGTGCACACTGGATAAACACTTTTTTCCTGTCAGGCTGAGCAATTAATTATCTCTTTATGTACAGATTTCACGCATCCATAATGCAGATGACAGGTTATAGTGTAAGTATTCTATTAATTATTCGTATTCAATCAGCTGCCTGCTTCAATCAGAATCTTGTGAATAAGAAGCTCTTACATTCTAGAAGTAGGAGTCTTTTTACCACTCTCCACCTCCAGGCAACATCACAATTATCCAGAAAAAAATAAACAAAAATGCTAACTCATCTCACTGTAGTTTTTTTTACATTATTAATATTTAAATACATATTATTAAAGAAAAATTGGATATGAACTCTAATAATGGCTTGCTTAAAATGAGTTCTGCTTTAATATATGAAGAGAATTTGTATGCCTAAATATTCAAAGAGTGTTTAAACAGACAAATTGTTTTTAGTTCTTTACTTCTTTTATTCTTTCTTTAAATATTTTAGGTTTATATAATACTTGTTCATAGCAAAGATGTTTTTGCAGTGATGGATTAAGCTATTCTTTAAAGCAGTCAATGGTTTGTTTCAGTATCCCCTAAATACTTAGTCAGAAACTGCTGAATTTCTAAAGAATTTATTTTCTCCTAATGCTAAATGTAGAAACTTTTTAAATAAGTAGAAAATTACCCACCCACAAAACACAAATGCACTGGCACTATTTTCTCATTGCTGCAATGGTGTTGCACATTCTTACTGGTAGCAGAGATGGTGGCTCAAACTGGAGAAGGGATTCATTTCACTGCCTCATTGAGAAGAGTGATAACAATGCTCTGAGATGTGTGAGCAATGTCACTGCACTGTAGGGCTTTATACCAATTAAGTGGGAAAAGTGCTGGTGGTGAAAATCTAGTGAAGAATTGAAGGTTTCATCACGTGTGGGTTTTATTCTCTGTTCCAGTAAGAGACTGATGAGCCAAATAAGTATAAAATGTCCTTTGTCATGTGGGTGGGAAAACTAATAATGGGGCAGCCAGCAACTGACTGTTAAATTGGCAATTCTTTAATTGTCAATCTAGCAATTTTTCAGTTTACAGAAAAGAGGCAAGTTCTGTTTAGGTGGCACAGGAACTGAAACTTCTTGCTCCTGAGAAAAAATCCAACTGATAAAATTAGATATAGCTCACATGATTAAAATGTATTCTTATAATCAGTGTGGAAAGCAATCAAAGGCATTCTGCAGTAATGGATAGAACTCTGTAATAAACGCATTATTACATGTGCACCTATATTGTAACAAATAAATTTAAGGGAATGAATTATTCTTATAAATATTAAAATGGGAAAATTTGTCTATTAGTATTTCCTGTTGGACAGCTAGGAAAGGTAAAAGTCTATGCCTAGATTTGTACTGACATTCCTTAATCTGCATTTATTCTTATCAACACACTTCTACAATTGTAAAGTTGTTGCTAAAGACAGAAAAGGAAGCCTTTTTTTCCTTGACAGAGGGAATTGACACCATGGACAAATATAGGTGGTCAGTTTGGAGGTAATATTGATGAATGTATTGGAATAAAATGCTTTTTATTTTCTAATAGATTGACAGAAATGCCAATTAACTATACTTAATATAGATAAATTTAATTAATAAGATCTAATCAGAGGGTATTTTAATCTAACCTCAAACTTAAATCACAAAATATTGAAATGAAAACTGCAAGAAAATGTGAAATATCCGTTTTGATTTTTATCTGTTCAGTTTTCACTGGCATTTTGGACACAATTCTATGCAAGCAGCTCATTGCTAGTGTTGCAGACTTTAATATCAGAAATGTGAGTGGGGCAGAGGGGTGGGGCTATCACCAAATAACCACCAAAGTTGTGATTCAAACACCTGTGAGGGTAGAAAATCTACAGAGTTGATACTGAAGTGAAATTTAAAGAAGGAGTAACACAGATTCAGGTCTGCAGGTTTTTTCTGCTCTGCTTAATGCAGTCAAGAAGCCTTCACTGCAGACAGGGGTCCTGAGCAGCAGTGTAATGATGATATTGCTTCACAGGCAGCATTCACCACCAAAATAGAAAAAAAACAAAAAAGAAACTAAACCCCACAGTTTCCTTCCAGCTGCAGAAACATAAAGAAACACACTCCCCAACCCATAACAAAAGCACTTTACAGAAGTGAGTTCCCATGAGGGAAGCCTCAGCCTGACAACCGTGGAAGTTCACAGTGTAAGAAGATTTTGCATTGCCATGTGTGTGAGGACTACATAGCAATGACAGACAGCAAAGCAGATGAGTAACAAAGAGTAATAAAGGTGCTCTGGATGTTAGAGGGCACCCAAGTTTGTTAGGGGTGAGCTTTTGTTAACAACATGAACAAGCAAAAGAAGAAAGAGGTAAGGATTAGGTTTTTTCCTAATTCTTCCAGTGCCATTCCCTATTCTAACTCTTCTGAGAACCTTGTATTATAAGACTCCAAAGCATCCAAAACCCCTTTTTTAAAATACAAAAAAAGGATTATATTACCTGAGCCAAGCTGATGCCAAGGTATTTAAGGTATTTGGTTTGGCAAATTTTTTGTTTGTTTGTTTGTTTGTGATTTTTTAATTATTTTTTTATTCCTGATATCAAGCATTAGGGAGGAACTCTGGATGAATCCACTAGGTGACAGCTAGGTAATTATTGAAGAGGTTCTGTTTCTGTAGTCATTGAATCTTAATGCAAACCTGGATGTGATGCAGCTCTTTATGGAGGAGAGTGTCTAATGTTGAGGCTTTTTTGTGGTAACCAGCTCCTGGGGAAATTGGGATTCAGGTGCCTGCTTGAATTTGGGAATGGATCTCCTGTAAAATAAAGAAAGGCTTAAAAGACATCAAATTAAGTAGGAAAATAATGAAAAAAACTTCTAAACACTTTTGTCTGTAAAAACAGGCTATTTAGTCACAAGAGACTGTAGCTAGGGCAACAATTGCAAAAATTAAGCCAATTAGTGAAAAGAAAATGTCACAACCCTAACATAAAAGGTACTATTCTTGCCATAGTGTAGCTTTATGTGACTTAATTATTTTCGGATTAAATTTTGATATAAATTATTAAATAAATATCTACCAGACTAAATGTGTCCATTTCCTGGGTACTAGTGAGCTGATTACTGATGACTTTCCATCTACAATATAGTACAACAACTTATGTAAAACATACACTAAAAAAGAAAGTCCAATCAATAGAGAATGTTTTATATCAACAAAGAGACTTATTTGGGAAAATGGCTGAAAATGGCTAAAAATATCAAGACCTCAATCATAAGAAAGAAGTTTGATGCAAACTCATTTGAAGCAGGAGCAGGGAGAACAAATCAATTAGATATGAGAAAGCAATTTACTGCTGACAGAAAGAGAAAGAAATAGCTGGGGAGATAAATGAGAAATTGAAACGTGTAATGAAAATGGGGAGGTATTGGAGACATTAATGATAAAGAGTAAAAATAATAAAACTTGTGGCAGCTAAGAAACATCAAGTTGATTTTAGCAGTATTATGGACCTCTTCATCACAAAAGTACTAAAAATGAACTTAAAAAGCAGTGTACAGCAGCTGCATTTTTTATTTGAGAAAAAGCAAGAATAGCAATGTATTTCCTAACAGACTACATGCACTAAACTATAAATGATGACTTTTAAACAACACCTTCTAGTGATGAATACATTTTCATGAATAGAACAATGTAATGTATCTCTATGAGTCTAGAATTATCTGAACCAGAGGACCTTTAAGTCTGCTGATGGTTTTAAACACATTTAGCAGTGTTGGAAAGGTACTAAAGGAAAACAGGAATGTGTAAATGTTATGTCAATATTTAAAAGAGCAAACATTACCTGAATAGGTATAGCTGGAAGGTGTGCACCAATGCAGGGATATTAATGGAATCCTTAGAAAATCCAGTGTTGATAAAATTATTTTAAAGCTCAGCAAAAGTCAGAATTTACAGCACAATTTTATTCTAAAGACACAGAGAAAGGATGTGGACTTAAATTTTTTTGTTTCCTAGTGATTTGCATACTTATTCCAGCTACAGAAAATCTGCTCCATTCTGTCATCCCTGTCTGAAGGCATTTAATTGCATTGCCCAGTTTCAGGAAGAGTACTGTATCTTCATTATCATGAAACTCAAATGTAAGCTTGGGGTTAAATTCATGGTTTTCTGATCAGCTGAGTGTCCTCACCATTAAGCTAGCACACTCTGCTCCCTCTTGCATTTTCTTGACCTAATAATTATTGAATTTATGTAGGATGGCTACACACTACTTCAATGTGAGGTCAATCATTTGGGTCAAGTTCAGTCTACTGGTAAACTACAGGACAGATCAAATGAAAATGTTATTCCTAACAGCTTTAGACATTCTCTGCCTCTTAAATCTGGATGTCTTCACTGAGGAAAACTTATCACAAATTTATTTGATAAATTTTCTGCCAACCTCACACAGTTACTGATAAAACAGCTGATAAAGTCATCACAGTCTTCAGGAAAAAAATGGCCAGTTCCTGAGAGTATGATCTGGCATATCTCAGGGAAGGGATGCCACTAATGCTACTAATGAAAGATTGAGTCCAACACTGTAAGTCAACACCACCAAGTCACACAGATCTGTCCATATCAAAGCAGAACACAGATTCATAAAGTTATCTATTCTGAGGGGTAGCCAGCTGATTAATACTACCATTTCACTCTCCCCAGTACATGTTGAAATCTGGTTACTAGAGCTAAAGAAAGTCTACTACATGTATAAAGAAGCATAAGATTTTGTATTTTTTTTAGGCAAGTATGAGTTCTGGGCTGTTGTGAAGAATTCAAACTCTCAGATGTCAGAAGATGCAGAGCTGAAAAATCAATTTCTTTCTTGCTGAACTTCTGTGTTAGTATGAGTTCCCCATTAATCTCTTTCAAAGCTCACTGGAGCTAAGAAAAATTCTCCAAATGGACATTGGATCAACCACTTTTAAGGATCAATGGTTCTGATCAAGAAATCAATGTAAATATTGATCAGTGATATGATATCTAGACTAATCTATATACACACATATATAAAAACACAGACTGATGATAAGCTATACAGAATTTTGGTAAGACGTATGTTTTAGTTTAGTCCAGGCTTAGTTCCTAACAAAGTTTAATCAAAAAGCACACTTCCTGTAGCTGCATGTTCTAGAGAAAAGTTTGAAAAACTCAGAAATATAATTTGAAGCTTATAAGATTTGAAATCTACTAAAAATTTGAAGTTGGTTTAGATGTTTTTACCTACTCTTCATTACACTTCCATTCTGCCTTCATGGCTGTAACTAACAGCAATGAGGTAGCATCATTGAATTTCCCTCACAGCTAAGGCATTGTAACTTTGGAGTGGTATAGAAGTTCATAAGAGTCTGCTAGGGAGGATTTACTAAAAATGAGAAACAAAACTTGACTGTGTTATGGTATTTATCCATGGCTGATTTATAAAATAATGCCTGATGATCTTCAGATTTTAAATAAAATAAAATTTAAAAACACTTTATTCACAGATGTCCTGAAACTCTTATTTCTTGAATGAGTGTAATGTTTCTGTCTTACAAGTATCATGGTCCCTCACACGAACATAGTATCAGGTGATAGGCATGAAGATAAAAAATCATTACATTTATTTCTAGATACATTTTTCTGTTCTACAAATATCCAATAGCTATCAAACTGAAAAAAAAGAAAATCTGAAGCCATCATTCTTTTGATTTAACCATTCTTAACTCACAACGTTGTAAGTGTGGTAATTTAGCTGCTCACTAATTGTTCTTTATTTCTGTGCTTAGTGGATTGAGTTCTGAAACATGATGATCTACCATTACTGTGTCAGTTTTGATAAAAAAAGTAGAACACTCATGCTTATGACTCTCCTTTGAGGGACATAGAATTGTAGAATCACTAAGGGCTAGAGGATCACTGAGTCCAGCTGCTAGCCTAGCACTGCCGTGTTCATCCTTAAGCCACATGCACAAGTGCCATTTGCACACACCGTCTGAATGCTTCCACAGATGGTGATTCCACCACTTCCCTGGGCAGCCTGTTGCAATGGTTGATAACCCTTTCTATGAGGAAATTTTTCTAATATCCAATTTAAATCTCCCCTGCTGCCACTCAAGGCCATTTCCTCTCATCCTGTCTCTTGTTACCTGGGTGAAGAGATGGACCCCCAGCAGGCTGCACCCTCAGGTAGTTGTGGAGAGTGATTAGGGGCCCCTGAGCCTCCTCTTCTCCAGGCTAAATAACCTCAACTCCCTCAGCCATGTGCTCCAGGTCCTCCATCAGCTTTTTTTGTCCTTCTCTGCACTCAATGTTTTTCTTGTTGTGAGGGGACTAAAAAAGGAACATAGGATTTGAGGTGCAGCCTCATCAATGTCAAGTACAGGGGGATGATCACTGGCCTGTTTCTACAGGTCACATTATTTTTGATAGAAGACAGGGTGCTCTTGGCCTTTTTGTCCACCTAGACACAGTGGGACATCATTTATTTGATTTTCAGTGTCACCTCTTGTGGCACATGTTCTGTATCCCTTCATTGCAGAAAACATTATCTCAACCAAAGGAAAGAATCCCATAGCATTTCAATTTTACCGCTTGAACATATTTCCACTGCAAGTCCTTTGCTTCATTGTTGTACCCTCCATCTCATTCTCAGATCCTTTCATACTGGGAGAGGTGTACAAACTTACTTCTTACATGACGTGATTTTACAGTAGAAACTATTGAATATAGATTGCTGATTAGCTCCTTGTGGGCAATTATTTTTGCTTGGGGTCTTTTTTTGCTTTTGTTATGAAGTCTATTTTCCTGAAAGGAAAAATTTTGAGATGGTATTTATTCTATTCACAAAAATCTCCCACCTTTTTTTTTTTTGTTATTTTCTCTTTGAAACGTATGTTTTGACTAGCATTCTTTACAAGATGCAGCAAAATTAGTACCATTATCTTCAGTCTACACAGCATCTGACCTAGAGACTAGAGCCCTTTCTTAATCACCAGCCTCACTAATTGACCCTTCTTTTCACAAGGGTTATTGCAGTTAGGCAGCATTTCAGCCTGCAAGCCTCTCCAGGCTATTTGCTTCAATAAACTCAATGTCCTTTTTGTATAAGCTGAGAGATAGATAATCATGTTGACAAGCTGCATTTTATAGCTGTTAAACATACAATTCTCTTTTGTCTCAGCCTAAAATACATCTCACTGACAGTAAGAAAGCAGTATTTTTAACAGGTACAAGTATACATCACAGGCAATTATAACAGGGAGAAAAAACTGTTCCTTAAATAAACATTCCTGGACAATTTCTTTTATTGAAATATTATGTTAGAGGACTTGTGTGTTGTTTTACCCCCGAAAGACACTTGATTATTAAATTCACATTTAAAAATGAGATTAAATATTAAAATCTCAATATGCTATTTATGGTCAGTATCTTGATTTTATCACTAGTTGAATAATCTGGGGTTTTTTTCCCCTATGTAGTCTCATGCTGTTTCATGCAGTTATGCAGAACTCTGCAGACTCTTTTGTTATAGGAGGAAGTGACACAGGGATGAGATGCATGATGACTACTTTTCCATTTCCAAGAAACAAAAAAGGGGGGAAAAAACCCACCTTGAATAGAGACAAAAGGGAAATATTTAATGAAACTCCTCATCTGATTATTCTGAGCCTGTACCTTGCTAAACATTGCTTTTCCACCCAGACCCTCCTCTGAGAAAATCTGTGATGGGTTATGATCAAACTGATGGGCACGGGAACAGTGTAGGGGGCTGGGGACCATTCCTCTTCAGAGCCAGGGCTGAAGAGCCAGTCTGTCCTTCTGTGCACCTCCCATTCTGGGGGCAATGCCTGGGGTCCTCTGTCCTTCTGTCCTTCTGTGCACCTCCCATTCTGGGGGCAGTGCCTGGGGTCCTCTGTCCTTCTGTCCTTCTGTCCTTCTGTCCTTCTGTGCACCTCCCATTCTGGGGGAAATGCCTGGGGTCCTCTGTCCTTCTGTCCTTCTGTCCTTCTGTGCACCTCCCATTCTGGGAGCAATGCCTGGGGTCCTCTGTCCTTCTGTCCTTCTGTGCACCTCCCATTCTGGGGGAAATGCCTGGGGTCCTTCTGTCCTTCTGTACACCTCCCATTCTGGGGGCAATGCCTGGGGTACTCCTAATAACAAGTTTTCTCTTCTGTGCCCACCCTAATTGTACAATTTCCTGAATATAACCTTTTGCTGACTTTGTAATGCTACTCTCAAACCAGTCTGTGTCCTGAGGGCTTGCGAGTAGAATTTGGCACTTTTTCCCCACTGTAGGACAATCAGCACTTTTAATAATTATGCTAAAAAATAAAATACATTTGTGTATTTTATTAATTTTCTATAATTTATTGTTGCCTCAGAAAATGCTATTCAGTCAGGCAAGCAATTTTTTCTTTTGACAGGCCAGTAAGATTTCATTAATTTTTCATTCTCATCAATCACCATGGTAAAGGCCGCCTGAGAAGGTTTTGTGCTTTGGCTAGTAATTTGTCATGACAATTTTGCAAGGTTGTTTTAATGCCTTCTCTTAGCTGATTGAAAATGTCTTATTTACTTCAATTAGTTTTACCAGTGAGACACCATGGTTTTATATAAAATGAATTGTTAATTGCTCCCCAAAGCCTAGGTAGACACCTGCTTTTCTATTAAATCACAGATCAAATTGCATATTTAGTGGGGGCTAAAATTAACTCTATTGTACAGGCAAAGAAGAGAGACTTAGTGCCTTGTAATGTGTAATACAGTCAATCTTATTTGTGGCATAAAATATTTTCTGATTTTCAGTTAAATGTTAGTTTTGCAATATAGAAAAAATAACAAGCAGAAGCTGTTTTGATTTTACTTGTTTTCTAGAGACTACTATACTAAATATATATTTATGTGTATATATGCATTGCCCTAAGTGATAAGTGTTTCATAAATCCTTTGTAAAGCTGGTGAATTAAACAACCTTTCAATGGCAATATTTTAAGCTTAACTACTCAGCTCTTTATAACCTATTTAATACTGGCATATGATAGAGAAAGCAATAAAGAAGATTTAAACATCTACATTAAAAATGTTCAAGGTCCCACAGTCCAGTCTCTAATCATGCAGTAGTATTTGTTTTCTGTACATACTGCATGCAATTCTCGTAATTACATTAATATTTCCACATGGTGAGGTCGTACTACCAGAGTATGGAAAACAGTTGTCTACAGCTGATTTCACTGGGTCACCAACACATTCTGCAGCTGGTATGAGGCCATAATTAGTGAAATTAATTAGCCTTAGGAAACTAAGCCATGTGACCTACACTTTAATACACATTCTGGTTGCTATGGTAGCCCAAATAGGAGTGTGTCTCAAGCTGTTAGAGGCCCTGGTTGCCTTTCAGAATGAACAGCAACAGTGTGGAGGTGCAGACAAAGCAAACTTATTTGTTGAATTGGTAAGCTGCAACAAACAGTAAATGAAGCGAAGCTTGTACCTGAAGGCATAGCTTGATAGAAAGCTAAATGTAGCATTTAGGCTCTGTGATGAAAAGCTTCACTATTTTCAAACTTCAGGCATTATCAGAGTTTTATGGCACTGGACAGAAGCACTAGAGATAAGTTAATGTTGTGGTAATGTTTTTCCTTAACAGTATTGATTTCTTTCCTTATATTCCAAATTTTTCTAAACTCAAACAAATGAAAGCTTTTGGGCAGATGTGCCAAAGAGACCTTTTCAATTTTGGATTTATAGTTTTTTTTAACTTTCTGCACTTGCACACTGTTCCCATATACTTGCCTCATTTTTGCTTCCATTTCTCTACAAAATCCTGTTTACCTACAGAATCCAAAATCTGTTAAAGAAAACCCCTTGTTAAATCAATGATAAAATATCACCAGGTGATGTATTCTCATGAGCTGAAGAATTTATTAATAATATTTTTCAATAATATGACATGACAAAATTTTTCAACATGAATGTTCAAAGATATATTTATTTTGAAAAATTAAGAAAGAAAACACCCACAGACATAAGGGATTCATGGAACTTTTACTGTAGGAAGACTTCATTTTAAAAGAAAATCCCAAGACTATTCTGCAGCTTTTTACATTTTGAGCAAAGTTTGTTCTTCCTGACACAGAATTTCTTGATGTTGGGATTTAAAAAACTATTTTCTAAATTATTTTGACTATGTGGCCCTAAACTTTATTAGTCAGCTCTAGTAACTTCAGAATCTTTTAAAAAAGACATAGATGAAGGAAAAAATGTTACAATAAGTATAGTGTTGAAAAGATAAAATGCTTGATAAAAGATGCATGTTGGAAGGATAAAAATAGTACTGAGACGTGGCTTGAGGTCTCATGCATTATACCTGTTGGAATACTCTATATAATTAGTGAAATTTAATTGTTGGTTATATTTAGCTCCTGTAGTGTAGGGCTGGGTAGTTTCCCAAACACTTATTGAAGTAAATGGTTTACTTTCTAGCAATAATTTACTTAATGCCTATATTTCTGCTGAGATTCAGTTTACCTCCTTTTTACAATTATCTGAAAGATAACCTGAGTCAGGTACCACTCTCCTCATGAAGGTTCAATGTCATCACTGTTAAAAAAACCCAAGTGACTTTCCAGAGGGCTTAAAATAACTGCATCGTGAGAAGCTCTTAAGAAGTTCATGAATAATTCTGAAACTAAAGAATATGGAAAATACACCCATAATTTTACACATTCCTTATGTAGATGTAAATACTATGAAATTTCTGAGTATACAAATTTAAACTTTGCTGATAGGGAAAAGGGAATGATTAATTTGCAAGCCAGCACAGCACAAGGGGTCGGGGCTCCCTGAGAGAGGCCTGCACTGCCCTGGGCTGGACGAGTCCCATCCCAGCCAGCCCCAGCTCACACACTGCAAGGCAATAATGGTGTGAAAATCCATTTAAGGAAGGACAAAGAAATGCCACAAAGGCAGAGGAAGAAGGAAAAACATGTGAGAAACGCCCCTGCAGACAGCAAGATCAGACAAGAGGGAGAGGGTGCCCAAGTGCCAAAGCAGAGATTGCCCTGCAGAGACCAGAGCAGAGCAGATGGATTTCCTGCAGGAACTGAGGCCCAAGGAAATCCTACACTACAGCAGGATTAACTTGGAGAACTCCAGCTACTGGAAGCATCCATGCAGGGGGAAATGGTCTATATAGGGGCCCCTTTAGTGCAGGTGAAAAGAGAGCAAGGAGCAGAGAGAATGATGTTTTACTGAGTGACCAAGTGCCCATTCCCACCCTCTATGCTGCTCGGGGGTGTAGAGGAGTCAGGAGGAAAAGAGTGAATGGGGAGAAAGATGTTGTTTCAATATTTGTCTTTGTTTCTTACTCCCGAAATCTATTTCAATAAGTTCTGCTAACTTTCTCTAAACTGAGTCTGTTTTGTTTGCCATGGTGTTTGGTAGGTCCTGTCTGTGTCTGTATCTTGACCCAGGATCTTTGACATCTCACATCCTCCCCCTGCCCCTCTGAGGAGAGTTTGGCTGCTGAACAAGCCTAACCCAGCACAGTAACTGAAAGGCTTGGGATGGTCCTCCAACTTGAAGCAAATCTGAAGCAAACTTTTAGCCAAATGCATCTCCTTCCATCTAAGAAACTATTATAGATGCTAAAGAACCTTCTCTTTAATGATAGCAGTTCTTGTTTGCATGACAGCATCTAAATTAAAATTCCATCTATAAATAGTATTATATTATGAAAGTTTAATTTTATAGCAGTGCTTGGAGGAAGGTTATTCTACATTGTATAGCAGTGAAATTAGATCTGAAGTTCTGCCCTCAGGTACAACAGATTTGCAACCAAACTAGATGATTTACCTGGCCAGACACTGATTTCACATTGATCTGTACCAACTGTAATCCCAAATCCTTAGTTCTTTTGTCAGGGGTCAGAATAGGACATTATTTATTTATTTACTTTGGCAGGGTGCATGAATTTAATTAATGGCAAAACTTTCTAATCATGGCCAGGTTTTCATCTACTATGTTTTTTATGTCACAGTTACTAGTTATAAAGCTAAACAAAGCAAAATAAAATACAGCCCACTGCTAGTCTTTTGAAGGAGATGGGAATCTCAAAAAATTTTTAACAGACAGGACATGGAAATCTAGTAATGCAGACAATAAATATGAGTAAAGATGAGTGTAACGTTTAAGGAATTAAAGAACAATATTTCCTCAAATGCTTTTTGGAAGGTTCATTTTGATAAGCATCTGGAAGAAGGAGAAGACTGTGATGCACAAGAAATTGAAGAGTGACCAGGGACCAAAGGTAAGCTCAGAAAAAGAAGGGTAGAAAAATAAAGGAATTAGAAGAGAGGCTTTTGAGTTGAAAAGAAAACAAGGCAAAAGTGACAGACACATAATAGAAGTATTAGAATGAATGTGATGGGAAAATCTATCACTGAAAGTCAAACAAACTAGAGTTTAAATTTCAATAAGTCTATCTATAAATGAGTTATAAATTAAATTTATATTGTTTGTCTTGTGTGGATTAATAAACCATGCACAGCTATTTCCTTTATGTACAAGAATTAA
The DNA here is from genome assembly GCF_047830755.1 of Zonotrichia albicollis. NCBI lineage: Eukaryota > Metazoa > Chordata > Aves > Passeriformes > Passerellidae > Zonotrichia > Zonotrichia albicollis. The sequence goes on from NC_133822.1 coordinate 65,114,444, forward strand.
ATATATATAAATAAATAGCAAACATTTCATTAAAAAGACACAAAAATGCAAATTTCTATCAGTAAAACTTACATTATTCTTTAAAGGTTTAACAGTGCTTTAATGATATAGCAATAGTTAACCAAATACAACTAGAACCACTAAAAGTAATAATATAAAAGAAAATACACACCTTCAATAATTTTTACGAAATTATCTTATCTAACAATATGCTCTGAAGATATTAAGATCATCTGACTTCCTCTTTCTCCTTTTCTAAGGCACTTCCACATCTTCAAGGAGATCCCTTAAACTTCCTGAGGCTCAGCCCATCTTTTTAAAACATATTGTCTCACTTCTGCCACTGACTTGCTAAGCAAGACTCCACCTCTGTTTTCCTGCCTGACTAATTTTCCTATCTAATGGGATAAATTATCTAGGGTGGAGACTTTCCTTCACTGGGTATGTGCACCAGTTATGCCACTGCTAAGTAGTGACACAAATAACAATGAATATATTATTCTAATATTGGTGTCATGGTTTTAATTTGTGGCGGTTGCCCTCAATGCATGTTACATAAGTTTAATATTTCCACTTTTCAGGAAAAGGAGAAAACAATTTAGAGGCAAGGAAGATTATTGATCTGGCAAACACTACATAAGAAGCATATAGTAGTGCAGAGAGCTGTATAAAATTGTGTATTGGCTACTCAAATTGTGAAATGTCTGACCTACCCCTTCCTTGCCTCCCCAGGGACTAAAACATGAGTACAAAAAAAGCTGAAGCAGGTCCATTAGCTTGACCTAGGAACTAGACAAATTACCTAATAAATAAAGTTGTGAAAACTGATCCATCTTCATTCCTCTTCTTTCCAGGAGTGTAGAGAATCATCTCTTATCCAAGGAGAAATCTTTCTATTAGGTTGTTTGAGCGAACATGAGCACAAAGGAGCCCAGTGGAACAGCGACAGCTGGGGAACACCAAGAAGGTCCATGGGCCTGGGGGGTGTGGCACAAAGGGAGAGGCTTTTTCTGAGGAAAGTCTTTTACACTGGAGATGGGGATAGGGGCTACGGCTACACGATTATGGGCTTCATTATGGGATGCTGTGGAAGAGCATTTTGGGCAACACTTGGCATACTTGGGGAAAAGAGCCAACAGTTAACAAAGGAAGGAATTAAGGTAGTTTGAAGAGGAGCAAGCATGGGAAAACAGGGTCAGGGTAAAAGAAGCCAGCTGAATGCTTGCAGAGGGACTGGTCAGTGTGTTTGCATGGCCATGCCCTATGCCTGATCTTTAAAATCTTCTGTAACTATCTTGAGGAGACTCCATTCTGTGCTCATGTCTGTTCATGGAGGTCTAGGTACCAGTCACTGGGTAGGGCAGCAAGTCTAGAGACCCATGCATCTGTGGTTCCATTGCCTAGAGGAACTGGAGTGTGCGTGTAGTGTGGGTATGCATGTCACCATGTGCAGTTTCCAGAAACATCTAGCTGGTCTAGCAAGCCAGCAGGATAAGAGATTTGAGAGTGGCCAAGAGTTCTGGAGTAGCCAAAAGGCTGGGTCAGATCTTGGAGAGTGGGTCTGAGAACTGGTACTGGAGGGACCTGGAGGTCCAGGCCAACTCCTGTAGAGACCATGAGATCTGAAGTTTGGCTAAGACCAGAAGTGGGAATCATCTATGGAGCGGCCTGTTTGTATGCATTTGTGCATGAAGTCAGAGTGAAACCCAGGGACTGGGTAGACTGAATGCCCACTCAGGCAAGTTACTGGAGAGATGGATCATGTGTCTGTCTGCCAGTGTCTGTGCTTTACCAAAGGTGCTCTGAGGATCAGCAGCTGGACTAGGCTGTGGCCTTGCAGGCTCGTGTGTCCAGGTGTCAGTGATAGGGAGACCTGTGACCCAGGGGGAGCTGCTGCAGAGTCTGAGCCCAGCTGCTGGAGGGACCCACACAGAGGAAGTGTTTTACTAATTGACCTTTATTCTCATTAGTCAGAGATGGGAACTATATATATACATATATATATACACAAATATATACACAAACTTGTTGTGTTTGTGCGCACATGTGTGGCTATTGGAGACCAGGCTCAGCCTCACTCCTGGTTGCACCTGTGAATGTGAAGCTATGGCAGTCTTCTCTCCATTTCCCTATTGGATTAACTCCTATCACTTCTTCCTGTAGGTAATTAGATATTTTTCTTTCAGTATTACTCCTTTTACAAATAACAGTTTTCATACTATTCATAATCAGTGTGAAAATAAAATATTTTAAGCAGAATAAGAAACAGCCAACCATTCTGCTTTTATATGCTTTTAAAATTTTTATTCTAGATATACACAATCTAATTCAGGATAATGATGAAAAGGTCTACAAAGATTATATGCTGAAGTAAAAACTTATTGAAAAAAGCACAGAACATCAGAATTTTCATCTGTTCTCCTATTTCTAATAATGAATACTCTTTCAGGCAGCAATGCTATGTCATTGTGTTTGATAAAATTAAAATCAAATCTTGGTTTCTCTAGTGGTATGAAAACACTCACCTGTATCTCAATACTAACATTAAACTATCACAATCCTGTCAAGATATTTTAAGAAAAATAGTTTTCCATCTGAGATTAGTTACGTTTTTTAGATCATCCACTCTTACATATGACTAAATAAAAACACACCTGCAAAAACTACTATTTATAGGATAAAGATAAAAGTGCTCCTAAAAATGCATCAGTCACTAACTCAGCCTCAAGGGTTCAAAAATATATTCTTACAGTATTTTCTTTTTCAGGAAATTTCCATTTCTTTGAATAGCAATTTTGTTCAAGGAACATAGTGAGAATACTTAAAGCACAGTGAGGCTGTCATGCTCAGCTATTGTTTTGTCCTGCAGAGCCAAGGGTTAGAATGTTGGTTGTTTTTTGATGCCAGCAGCTTCTTTTAATGTCTTCTTTAAGGTCTTGTTTTCTCTTGTCAAATCCCAAACTATTCATGAGCCTCTTCTCCTTCTGATCTCATGGGGCAAGTGAAACAAGACAAACAGGTGAGAGGAGGTCAAGTGATTAGCACAGGTAAGTAAAACATTTCAAGGCTAGCAGGTCAAGGTAAATGCCTGAATAAAAGAATATCATTAAGTTTTATTAAAGTAAATGTGACTACCTGGGTGCTTAAATGCAGATAACCAGGGATGTGTATTATGGTCATTTGTTGAGCCCACAGGATCAAATGATTAATAGCTCTTTCATTAATACAGTTCTCTTGATATTTGAAATGCTTCCCAAACACCGTCCAATTAGAGAAACTTAATGTCAATTTAATTAGTCAATAATCACACCTTGGGTGATTAATAAGTGTTTTATAATTAATTTTTGTGCCTAACAGAGGCACAGGGACATCAATATTGGGACTAGAAATCAAGATAATACTCATCAGCCTCCTTCTCTGTCCTGCCTTCCTTCTAGCATTGTACTAGGACGTTACATGGCACCCACTTACAAATGAAACTCAGCTGCCTCTGAGCCTGGAAGAGTCCAGTGTAACTATCAGACCCTTCTTGACAACTTCACCTCTTTATTCCCATCAAGCATTTAACCTACAACCATTACTTAATGACATAATGTATAGCCTAGAGTCACATTGTGTCAGGCAATCCATATATTTGTGCTAAGCTACTCTCTGCAATATACAAAACAGAAATTATAATTTCTTTGTCAGCATATATATAGACACTGATAGAGTGATCCCTAGTTCTATTTGGAATGTTATTACCACATTGTAAAATATTCATAGCAAGAAAAAAAGGATATGTCTGTTAAGTAAAAGAGAAAAAAAAAACGAACCTAAAACACTAATTCAAAAAACTCTGCCCAAACCTCAAAGCAAATAGGCACAATGAAAAAATCTCTCTATATTATTATCTATATTAATGAGAAACATTGCAAGAATACAATGGTATCTATTTCAATGTGTAGAGCCAAAAAAGAAGAGGAACAAACCATTTTTTAATATCATGAAACTGCACCAATTTGATTTAATCCGGAGAGCACTGACTGCTTGCAAGGACAGAGAGCCCAGTGGGGCAACAGATAAATAGTGTACTAGAGGTGATGTCTCCTCACTTTACAAAGGACTTTGAGGTGCTGGAATCTGTCCAGCAAAGGCCAACAGAGCTCATGAAAATCTAGAAATGTGTCCTGAGAAGAGCAGCTAAGGGAGCCGGGTTTGTTTAGTCTCAGGAAGGAGCTCATTGCCATCTGCAGCTCTCTGAAAGGAGGCTGTGCTGAGGTGTGGCCCAGTCTCTTCTACCGGGCCTTCAGTGAGAGGGCCAGAGGAAATGGCTTTAAGCTGAGACAGGGGAGATTCAGAACGGATTACAGAAAAAATGCTTCACTGTTAGGGTGGTCATGCACTGGAACAGGTTACTTAGGGAGGTGGTGGAGCCACCATCCCTGACAGTGTTTCTCTGGATCTGGCACTGTGTGGTGGTTTAGTGGTTTAGGAGTTACAGTGGTAGTGCTGGGTGGATGGTTGAACTGAATGCTTTTAAAGGTCTGTTCTAACCTTGACAATTCTACAATTACATGATTCTTAGTTTTTGGCCATGTATTCATGAAAACCCCTGTAAAGAAAAATTTTCTGGTAGTTTGTGTAACATGAGTTAAGTTTAAGGTGAGCTTCCCATTTGGACTCCAGGAGAAGCTTTGAAATAGATTTTGAGACATTGCTATATGTAAACCTTGAAGGCAGAGTGAACAAAAATGTTGGTAGTTAGGCCATACTTTAAAATTTGCAAGTGTCACCAGGAAGTCTTACACAAGGAGATATTTGTGGAAATGAATGTGCAAACTTACTCTCTCAGAAGGATAAGTGGATGTAGGGTGTCAAAGATGTGCTGGAAATGGCAAATCATTCACTATTTTGTGGCTGCAAAGAGAAGATGTGGAAAAAGCTTCTTTGGTGGCAATTTCATTGAAAAGAAATAGTTCCTAATTGATGAGCATTATGCAGGTTCAGACCCTACATCAGAGGCATAACATGGTCTTAATGAGAGGTGACATTAAATATTATGTAAGTTATTCTTCATGTCAAAAAAATGTATAGTGTTTTAACTATGGTTCAGGCAGTTTGCATGTTCTCTTGCTACATTTGCAGAATACAGCTGTCCAGACTAGTTGTATTTATTCACATGGAATGAAACAGCTCAATGTAGATGAACCAGCACAGACAGCATGGCAGCAGCACTGTGACACTGGGCCAGCAGCTTGATTTGAGAAACAGTCTGCTATTTCTTCAGTAAGCTCAAGTTTGTGCAGTAGAGTTATCAAAGCAGACCAACAGCTGACCTGAACTGGGATGTCAGCATATACTAAGACTCTTTTGGTTTGTTTTGGTTTTGTTTTGTTGGCTATTTTTTTTTTTTATTTAAAAGGTAAGGACAGGACAAGGTGCAGGTGGTCTCATAAGAGTCCTCTAAAAAGCCAGCTATTGTTAAGAGCCTTTGAGTTTATTTTCATTTGTCCAGGCTTGAACTATGAATTGGGAAATCTTGTGTATTCACTGGAAGCAAAATCCTGACTTTCTATGAGTTTCCCTCTAAAGCACTCAGTTAATTGGGTTATTTGTGATGGGTAAAAGCATGTCTTTCTTGGAAACACTTTGTCTTGTTTCCAAATGCATTATGGCATTCTGGATTCAATGAAGCTTTCAGTTTATCTGGGGCCATTAGCACATGTTTTTCATCAGCCAGGGCCAAAATAGAAAATGGCCTTATTTCTTATTCCTAAGAATTGTTAATGTTAGGTGTGATAATCATTAATCTCCTGATGTAGAGGAAATAACGACAATGATGTTTTTGTTGGGGGATGGGGAGTGGCAGGAATCATGAGGCTGTACAAAAACTGTAATCTCTTACTGGAATGTGGCTTTGGACTATGCTAGGAATTGCTTACTCATGCTGAGCTGCCCCTGGGAGTCATATGAGACTTTTGTTGTGGTCACATGCTTGTAATCACCATGGTGTAGGATGTTTATCAAAATCACTGGGGGAATAAAAGCACTGTACTTTTTAAAGCAGGGCTTGTGGTATGAAATACGGTTGCTTCATTTTCTGTAGAATAATGAGCTCACAGAATCTTTTACCAATGTTCCTTTGAATATAGTCATCCCCTTCCCTACACAGTCTTATTCACTACTTTAAAAGGTGCAGTTACAATGTGCTTGTTCTTACTAAAGTGTTAAAAGACCATTAAATTATAAAAGGTGGCTTATATAGTTAGTTTTCATTTTAATCTTCTTTGGATGTTAAAAATCAGTACAATAGATTAAAAACTACTCAGATTATGTAAGTGTACAATAAGGACTGGGACTATTTTATTAGGAAAATAAAATTCACTCTATATTTTAGATTATTACATTTACTGTTTTATGAATTTTATCCAATGGGCCAAAAGATATTTATATGCATCTAAAAGTAAAGAATTCTAGAGATAAATTTCCAGTGACTGCATCTGCTTTCCAGAATACTTGTGGAGGTGAAGACAAACCTTTCTGTGATAGACACAAATTGCCTGTATAAACATATTCACAATTGCACCTCATGCTAAGTTCAGAGACCTGAATGAAAATCCCACATGCAAATATTCCTGGAGTCCTGTGTTAGATGAAAAAAAAAAAGGGGGGATTTGCTCATGTTAGAATTAACACAACAAAAATAGGTAGATTCCAGAGCAGCAAAATTTGAACTGTTATTCTGTCATCTCATTTAAAGGGTTTGAAATACTGGCTTGCATCCTCTAAAATATTTTCTCACATGAATTGTTCATTAACTTTACAATTTAGTTCTTAACCCTAAGCAGGCATTTGAAAGAAAGTCCCTTCTGAGGACTGGTGAATAGGCCAGTGTAGGGCTGGCAGGTGTTATCCCAGTTGGATTGTTCCTAATATTCAACACCTTTAATATTTCTGTAGGTAATGTCCTAATTAGAGATACTCTGCAACAAAAATAGTATTATGAGATGACTCCACCAAATATTAATGTAGAAGCTTTTCTCATGTGAATAAGTCTTCTGATAAATGCTCACAGAGGTCTCTGCAATATTTCTGCAACGCAGAAGAAGTGAGTGCTTTCAGAACCTTACATAAATCAAAAGATAAGAAGGAAAGAATATGTTAACAAACTAGTGCCCCTATGCCAAGCAGCTTGTAACTAGGGAATCATAGGCCATCTTTCTGGCTTGAACTATTTGCAACTATTAATTAGCAGACATGTTTCTTTAGCAAAAATTAACAAGCAAGAGATTTAAAGCAGTCATTTTTGCATAAGTATAGAAAAGAACATGTAGGATAAGAAAATTTAAATAGATCTCATCCTACTTTTGCTTACCTTCTTTTAATCTTAGGAAAGAGATATTTTAAAGCATCATTTTAAACCTGGCTCAGGATAAATCTTAGTATTTAAATGTATATAACAACTTCATAGTTTTTAATCACATATTGCAAAGGCATACATATTACTCACTGAACAGAAATGTACTCTCTAGTAAAGGAATGATGATTAAGCTAAAACCATGCCTTTCTAATTGATGAAAGATGTTAGAATCATAGGATGAGTCAGCACTACAACATCCTAAATTCAGAGGTTGCCAAATACAAGTGAGTGCACTTCTAGTGCCATCTCTGATAGCCATACCTGTGTGAGGGCTATCAAATAAACCTATAATTAAAAAAACCTGTTCCTGATTGAGCTGAATTTTTTGTTAAAGAATATAAATATGGAATGAGTGAAGCACTTTGATCTAAGAAAAAGTTTCAAGTTTCTGCCCAAAATAGACTTTATTTTTTATGAACTGATTTTGAACAGCTGTTTAAAACAGTCTGAGTTCTTTTGCATCTAAACTCATGTGTATCTGGATTAAGTATTCTTTGGTGCAGGACATGTGATTAATATGATAAAAGAAAGTTGTCAGTGGGTATCCTGATTGGATGCTAGAAATTTCAAACCATAGCATGTCCCTGGCATAAGATCAAGTGTCACATATTGAATGCTCATCACATGTGAAATACCAGGATGCCAACTGCTTCTCATTTAGCCAAGCAACTCTTTGGCCTTCTCCCAGCATGTGGCTGGTACCCATTCAAAATTCACAGGTTGGTGGGACTGTGATCCCAGCAATCTTTTATTCCTCAATTTGCTTCATTTTTTGTTCATGGCTTTTCCTCTCTCTCTTCCTGTTTAACTGATTGTTAGTTTTCTTCCTTTTTGTCATTTGTGCATGTGTTTGTGCCTTCTATTCCTCTGTATTACATAATCTCTGCCTTTTCCCCGTTTTCTTTCCTTTTCTTTTTTTTTTCCTCTCTTTTCTTCCTTTTATTTCCCTTCCATGTTACTTTCCCTTCTCTGCAATTTTGTCTAAAATTTTGGTGTGTCATTCCTTCAATTTTGCCTTCCTTTGTAAATCAATTCAAGCAAAGCACACCAATGTATTACATTATCGTATATTGTGAATATGTGTACAATACACATTTCACCTGGATAGATGGCTTTGATGTGTACTGTGATTTAAAACCAACTTCATTAAGCATTCTTTGTTTTGGTGCTTTAATCTTTCTTGCCATTAGTCTTTTTATTTTCTGGTAAGAGTGACCTGCCAAATTGCAGAGTACAACCAGAGAGGAGTTCTCCCTATTCTCTAGGGTTATGTGATAATTTTCTTAAATTCTATCTTAAAGAAAAGCATTATACTATGTTTTTAATCATCACAGCATTGATGATTTTAAGATCATTTCACATAAGATGAGTTTCCTGCCTTCAATAATCCTAGGAGGTCATTAGATGGTTGTAATATCCTTATTTTACATTTTCACACACCATGTTTAACAGTGTTTTGAAATATCTATCACATTACTCACAGCAGTTACTTTTAGACCATGATTAGTTTTCTCAGTAAGTTTTCTCGGCATCATTCAATAAATGTTGACCTCTTGAAGCTATGTGATTAATGAGTGAAACAATTTTATATTAGGAATCAAGTGGAACCCTGAGCTGCTGTATCTCATAATTTTGTGCCTGAAGTTGAACAATTCATTTGGTTGGTACTAAAATATTATTCATGTGAGTTCTATGGAACTGATCCTGTGAGCACTAGATTTTTTTAGGGTTATATATTGCCTATTCCTACAGTCATAAGAAACCATAATTAGACAGTCTAGAAATATCATCCTTAAGTTCTCAACAGTAATCAAACAATCTGGAAGCCTGAGAAGCAGCAAGCTGCAAATAAGATTATGTTCACTTCTGCTAAAGGATGATATTTCAGAGGATGTTATTATAGATGCACATTTCCAGAATTCTCCTGAATTTCCATATTTTCATAAAGCACAATGTAGGTGAAGGAGTCTGGGTCAACAGGTCATCCTTGCAATCATATACAACACTTTTTATTATTTTTTTGCAAAGTCTGTCATCTATTTCTATGAGTGTCCTCTTGCATTGTATTTTAACATGATGTAATTTATATCCTTCATCTTCAGTGTATGAAGTGGCAGGATGTTTTACCAGCTGATACACTCTGAACAGCTAATTACACTGTGCTCTGCCTATATATTGTATTCTGAGGAGAAATAGCAAACTGGATGTTCAGAGTCCATTTCACTTCTTAAAGCCTGAATATCAAATGGAAATGTCTCAGTTAATGAGTTTTTAAAATCATAACATTAATAGTCCTTAAACTGAAGTCTTTGGGAAAGAGGGATAAAAATTACAACTGATTAAATTTCCTATATTACAGCTTTCTTTCTTGTGGGACTATCCTTTGGTCAGAAATAGTATGGTAACAAATTAGTACTAATAAATTGCAACAATAACCCCACACCTCTAGAAAACATCTCTAGAAAACATCTAGTGTTACCATCAAAGGCTTGAGGAAGGCCAATCAAGATGAGCATTTTGTTCAGAAGTTAAATGTAAATCTATTGTTGCCTTCTGCTTTTGCCTCTTACCTGATCACTGGCTTTCCACCATAGTAAATTAATCTAGTATTAAATGTTAAACAAAATTTCTTGTGGTGTCTTTTGTCCAACTTCATCAGCAAGTAGAGAAGGTGTTCAAAATTGCACTGGTAATGTAAAATGCCTTCTAAGCTTTCTTGATATAATCTCAGTGACTGAAGCAAATAACTCCTACTTACATGATGAAAGCTTTAAAAAAAGAGATGGTATCTGGGAAAGAATTGGCTTGACTATTCCTCTCCAGTATGAAAAAAAGAAAGAAAGAAGAGGGAAAAAAAGAAATTAGCATATGTCATTAAGGATTATCTTAAAATTCTTCATATATGAATAAGCAAACGCAGTACGAGATCAGTAGTAAATAAAATATGTACATTAGCTATTTGATTTCAACATCTGCAAAGCAGAGGGCTGTATTTGAATTAGTCATCCTTGCCTCCCTTTTTAGTCACTCACTGGAGAAAAATAGGAACTTCTAAATTGTAATTTATGCGACTTATTTTTAGGTTTTACATAAGCATGAGGATGAGATATGGCAGAAATGCCCTATTTTTACCTTTCAACTATAAATGGAGTTCTGACAACCACATTTCAGATTATTATGTCTATAATGTAAATGTCTTAGATCATGTGGTATCAGTGTATAATAGTGGAAGAGGTGGACCAGTACATAAATGGCAGCTTCCTTGGAATAGGAAAGTAATTACAGTAATAGGGAGGGGAAAAAAAAAGTTTCCTGCAGACACAGACACACAAAAGCACTTGAGCAGATGGTGGTGGAAGATCAGCCAGAACTCCATGTACCTACAAAGCCAAGCAAATGTGCAGATCAAACCTCCTTCTTTTTCTGAAACACAAGTATTGAATCAGAGCAGAACAATTATTCTGCTAATGAATTAATGGGTTTACTGTTAAAAAAGAAAACAAAACCAACCCCAAAAAGCTATTGTAGAATTTGTCATCATTTCACAGATCAGAGGTTACAGAAAATACTGATTCCTTCAGATTGAGGACTGGAAGTTAAGATGTGGAAACAGGTGAATGCAGTGTCTTGTAAGGAATCACACTAATCAAATTCAAGACTGTAGTATTCCCAGTACACTGAACTTGGATTTTTCTTAGTTTAAGAATGCTTGCCAGGAAGCAATTACACATCTCATACTGAAATAGTCACAGAAATAAAGAATACTAATGCAACAATTACAGGAATAGGAAAGGAAGCAAACTGTTTTCTGCTCTAAGTAATGTTTTGGTATTTAATATGGCAGTCCTATGTAGATATCTTTCCTTGTTAGATTCAAAAAACTAATATTAAATTCCAAAACTGCAAGCTACCAAACATTTGTACAATGTACCAATATTTTCCTGCTTGTTTGACAACAAAATTTCATTTGTAAATCAGTGTACTCCTTTCTGCTGAAGTTAAACCTTTGTCTATCTGTGTGGATAAGTCTTCACTAAAATTTTTAAATCTGTATGTTTTCCTGTGAATTATGTTACTCAGGTTAGATGAGAATTTTTCCTCAACACCCATAATTATTTCCTTAAAATAGCAAGAAAATGCCCAAAGCAAGTGTAATGGGGATACATCTAAAGAGAAACATTCTGAAAAGTCGGCTGGGTGAAAGAGGAAAGGGTGGTGCAAGACAAAGTAGGGCAAACATTTTTTTAATTCTTAAATGCAAGACAGAATTTGAAGACATTAAAAAGTTATTATACTTTAATGATATCTCTGGTTTGCAGGATAACACCTTGCCTGGTAATGCACCCAAATCCCATTGCTTTGCAGAGCTTTGCTAATGCTGCTCTGTCCTTGCAGATAAGAAAATGTCAGCCAATCTGTCCAATCAACTTACCTGAACAGTTTAACTTATGAAATCTTTTGTTTAAGTCCATTCTCAGTTTGTTGCTGGCTTTTAGGCGGCATGCTCTTTCATTGACCCAAAAGAGATGTGTAACTTCCATAAGTAGTGACAAAAATTACAAAGGCAATATCAAAGTGTCATTGAAAAAGAAGTACAAAAGTGCTGATCTGGACTATAAATCATGAATGGACTTACACTGAGCTCAGCTTCCAATTATCTAACATCCTATTAAAGCATTTTATTTCAAAATAGAGCACCATATGAGCTAGAGGTAAGATTTGCTCTCTTCCTGTCTTGAAGGTCAGTTATTGCCAACTATTCTTGTCCCAAGCATCTCCTTTTAAAGAAAGGACACCCACTATATAAAATACAAGCTCATTCTGCTTTAGCAAAGGATATATAATTTATTTTCTCAGTGTACCATATGCAGTTGTTGACTGTGCTATATGGATGAAAGAATATGTGAATAACTCTTATGTGTTGATAAAACCATAGTTCCTAATATACAATGCAATGACAGGTCATCTATTTCAGAAAAGAAGCAGACAGAAATCCTACAAAAACTAATAAACTCCCCAAACATTTAAGTGTATGCTTCTGGGAGTCCACATGACTTTTTTTAATAGTAGTTCACTGGAAAATATCAGCTTTTATATTTAAGGTCCCAGATTTACATATCAATTCACATCAGAGGAAGGATAAGACCTAAGGATGGTTATAAATCTTTGTCCAGTTACTTCCAGACAGGGATATGTATTTAACCATAAATATTCAAAATTCCTTCAGAATCTCTTTTTAAAAATTCTCTTATTTAAAGCAAGTCAACTGTTGTATTACTTTTCCTTAAAAAGGTAGCTCCTAATGACCTGGATCTACTGATTTGTCTTTTCTACACTATTTCCTTGACACTGTTTACAGTAATGGCTTCTGAGGAAGTTTCTGGCATACAGTATATAATAATAACTTCCTTGGAAACTTAAATGTACTTTCTACTGGCACTAATTGTCTCTGTCAAATGAACTGATGGTTTCTAATTGGAATGCATTCACAGAATATCACTGTGTTTGGCACTAATTGGCACTTCTGCTCAGAAGCTGAGAGGCTAAGGACAGAGTGAAGACTGAAATGATCCTTTAATTTCTGGAAGATGTTTTTATATATGCCAGAGTTCAAGTGCATGAGCAATGTAAGACAGGGATCTAGCTGATAGAGAAAGGCCTTAAGACTGTAAGTTTTTCAAGTATTTTTGCCACAATTATTTTGTAACCTCTTCCCCAAATGCTCAGCAAGAAAACCCATTTTATCTGCCTGCAAACCCTTAAATGTTATAATTTTCTACTGGAGATAAAGATCTGTCATGGAAAATTAAATTATGTAAAATTTACTCCTATCAAATTGTTGCTCAGATAAATATATATATATATAAATACACCAACTGATAGTTGGTTTTAAGGTGTTTGAAACCCGAAGATCATACAGGTAGTGGCCAAAATGCTTTATTCTGGCCAAGAACAAAACAAAACTTTCAAGGTAAAGTATGACATATATACAGAAGATAAAATATAGAAGCCTTTTTAATTTTAAAAATATCTTCTTCCATTCATGGATATCTTATTTTTAATAATTGAGCTGTTATAAGATATTACAAAAGGCATGAACTTGCAAATTAACAATGCAGATTAAATCAGTTTGAGTGCTCTGAGTTTTCTTCTGACAATTGACATTCATGAGCCTTTTTTCAGTAAATCTTCTTGATATATCAGTTCATAAGCTTTTTTGAAGTGTTTGTGGAAACACCCAAACAAATGGTAAAGAATACGATTATCCTGAAGGATTCAAATATCCCTATTTATGCTATTGCTCTGTGCATTTCTCATTATCTTTTTGTAGTTCAATGGTCTATTAGATACAGCACTGTACTTCGTTGGCTGGTTATTTTTCAAGGAAGGATAAAAATATTTCCATTACATAGACATTTACTGCACAGTAATTGTAATTAGCATGTAATTATATGTAACAATATAAAACTATGTTTTACATGCTATGTATTATAGCAGGTGATACAACAGGCATGGAATGTTCAGCCCAAGCAGGAGAAAATGCAGATTCCATATTCAAAATCATAGACACTCTAAAGTATCTCCCAGGCAAAGGAGAAGCAGAAGGCAGAAACAAACACCAGAAAGATGGTGTTGAGTTTGTCACCAGTGATGTTAGGTTTTTTAATGGAGACAAAGAAAGTCAGGAACAAATTAATCATGTAGGATGTTCTCCAAGGGAATTACCAAGCCTATAAAAAAAAGAACAACTCTTCAGAAAGAAAAAATGGCCACATAATATGAAAGGAACCATGATTTGAAAACAACAATGGTTGATAAATTTCATAAGAAGAGAAACTAATCTGATTTGTTATGAAGGTTCAATCTACCTGGTTTTGTTTCTAGTTTATTAGACTCTGCATTTTTTGTGCTACTTTGTGTCTTCTTTACATTTTTCTTATGCTTTATTTGCATTACAATTTTTTTTAAATAAGTTGCCAGTTTAGGTTTCATTGATCTTTTTGTTAATGGTAGGAATAAATTCATATCTTGCTATCAGTTGTGCACACACTGGCAAATCAGCTGACCCAGGTTTATTTGTTATCTGCCCTGATGTAAGAGCAGAAAGTTTAGCTTTACTGTGCAGTAATAGATTGCAGTTCTTTTATTATAGCTCACCCAAGATATGCTCCAGAATGCTGCTTCTCTGTTTCAAAAAAAAGATTGTTGGAAAAGCCAGATATTAGATCTGTTTTTAGTTGCTGGCTGTAACAATAATTTCATGACTGCTATCCATACTTGCTAATTTCATCTTTTATGTTGCACTGTCTCCCTTAACATCCTGATTGACAAGCAGATAAATAAATAAAAAGGTGGATTGAAAATAGCCTAAATTTCTGGTCCCAAAGTGTTGTGATAGAAGGCATAAAGTCCAGTGGGAGGCCCATCAATAGTGGCATACCACGGGAGTAATCAGTGGCACTGATTAGCATCTTCATTAATGACTTTGATAATAAGGCAGAAAGCATCCTCAGGAAGTTTGCAGAAGATACAGAATTGGTTTCTCTGGGTCAGGATTGAAGGCACTTGAGATGGTATTTCATGTTTGGACGCAGGTGTTTATTATTTCTTATCAGTGTAACAGCCTCACTACTGTGAGTTTGGCAGCTTTTCATTAGCAAGGCACAACGTGGCCAACAACCTCTTGGTACAAGGTCTTTTAAGATTAAACTATCCAATTAAGAACTGACACGGAGATTATTTTCCCTTTTAACCCAACTAATCCCAAAAAGCCCACAATGCAGACTTTTCTGTCCAATTACAAAATGCCACCCAAACCCAAGAAGAAGAAGGAAGAAGAAGCATGAAGAAGAAACCCAGGATGACACCCTGTGCCCTCCATCTTACTTCCATCCACAATATGCTGAAAATCCCAAACATAAATTTCTCACCTAAGTGATACACCTACACTACTCTCTATAATCTATTTCACACTTTTGTGGATTCTAGTATACCTTGAAGTCTAGGAAACTTTCTCCATGAGTGAGGGTCAAATTCAGTGCTCCCCTGGGGGTCAGAACACCCCAGAACAGACAGAGAAACATTCCCGGTGTCCTGGGTTTCCACAATACAGAATTGTAAGGAATTATTAGTACCCCATAGGGGTGTGCTGCCATTTGAAGGGAACTCAAAAGACCAGAGAAATGGACCAACAGGAGTCCCAGGAAATTCAGTGAAGGGAAATGTCAAGTCCTGCACCTGAGGAGGATCAACCTTGTGAACTGTTCAGTACAGGATTGACAGGAAAGGGATGGAGGTTCTCTGGTGGACAGCAAGTAGAAAGTGAACCATCAGTGTGCCCTTGCAATAAGGAAGGCTAGTGGTACCCTGAGCTGCTTTAGGAGTATTGCCTGCAGGTTAAAGGAGGTGATCTTGCCCCTCTATTCAGCACTGGTGAGACATAACTGGTGTATTGTGTCCATTTCTGGGCTTCCCGGTACAAGATATATATAAAGACGTAAACCCAGTAGAGGGACAATGAGAATAGAGTGAGAACAAACTCTAATAAAGATTTGTCTCACTCCTGCAATGGGGTGAGGTGGTGTAGAGTCATCTCTTAGCCATGCTTACTAACTCCAGGCTTTGCATCCTCATGAGTACCATAAAAATTTAATTCTGTCCTGGCAGGTACCAGGACACTTTATTATCACGCATCCTGTTTAAAGTGGCTTATCTCTCTTGTTAAGCTGTGAGTAAACATGCATAACTTCAGGAGTAAGATTGATCAAATTCCCTAAATAGGACTATTCATATTTTAAAACAAGCACATATGCTTGAATCAGGGTCCACATGCTTCAGCTGTTCCTCCTAAGGTTGTTTTTGGATTGAATCAAGTCATGTTGTCATGAGCCTCATGAGTAATCATATAATCGTGAATCATGCATTCAAAAAAACAGGACAAATCATCAGATTTTTTTGTTATGCAGATAGATCATCTGATTAGCTCTGGATGTTTCTGAATGAATAATTGATTGTTGCCCACTATCCAGAGCTGTAGTCTGAGGTTTTTTGCCTCTATAGTCCTCTTTTAACTGGGCTATAAAGGCCATTTTACATGATTGGGTTTTATGGATCAAACGATGCCTTTTACAATAATAAGAAGCTTGAAACTCCTTAAATTTAAACCACTGGAAAAAATATGGAAAACAGCAATGACACATGAGGTTGGGTAGATGGGGACATTATAGAAAGATGCCTCCTTTTCTGAAGCTTCACGGAATTTCTCTTTCACTTTTTATAGTGAGTCAAAACTCTGCTTCTCTGGGAAAAACTGTTGCACATAGTATTCTGACTTAAAAATGCCATATATGTCAGCAAAAAAAAATCAATACTGCTTTGTGCAGATTTTTCTCTAGCTCTGCATTTGCACCAACCCTCTGTATACTCCTCAGAGACCTGGTAAATCCCAGACTGAGTTTGGCTTATGATCTTTTGAGTGCAGCAGTAGTACATTTTACTTCTACAAACACTTTTCCCTCAAATCCGTTCTCCTTGAGTTTCTTGTCAGTTTTCAGGTCACTGCTTTATGTTTTGAGCTAAAGAGGCATCCTTTGACCCAAGTGTTGTTTTTTACATCCTCAGATATATCATCCTCAATGGATCAGGTTTTGTTTGTAAACTGCATTACTTTAGCTAATAATTTCAGTTTGCTTAAAATAATATTTTTTTATAGATGTACCTTTATGCTAGATTTTATCTGCCTTCAAAAGCTGTGGTAAACCACTTCACACAAAAGAATAACTAAAAGAGGCCATGCTGTATGCATAGCAGCCTTTTTTTTCTGTTCAGTGCTATGTGAACAGCTAAACTAGTGTGGAACACTACTGCAAGTGCACTGCAAAACAAGTCAGTGCTTCTTTTATCCTTGGCGCTTCTTTTTTTCCCCCTTGATGTCCCATTTACCTTTGACCATCAGCGTCTGACAGTTTGGATTTATCAGAGGCACTCAGAGTAGAGCCACTCTGTGTCACTGTGTCTTCCTGCTATCAAAGGAGCTGGGCGTAGAAGAAAACGGTTTCCAGGGCATTGTGACCATTTTCAAGACTGGCAGAGCACCAGCAGAGATCAAAACTAGCAGGTCTTTTACTAAAAATGCTGTATAACTGTGAAAAGCTATCTATTCTTCTTTATGAACTAGCAACTCTGCTGCTGCTATATTGTGACACTGCTGCATAAATACTTTAAAATTATAAAAAGTAAATATTAAGTCATTCCAAAAAATCTTTTCTTTTTGTGTGTGTGTTAATTAATGATTGCTGCTTGCCCTAATTTATTAAAGAAATAAACCATCTGACCCATTTGCAGGTGTTTCACCTTCAGCCCCAGTAGAAAACACTTGTCTCTCTGCAATAATTTGTGTGTGTCAGCTCCTCCTACCCCCTCCATGACAGAGGCTGCTCTTGCGGTAAATGTCTCTTCGGCGTGACTGGCTGCACTTTGTTAATTTACAGTGAATCAGTTTGTTACTCCTTCAATTGTGTAAGCTCTGAGGCACAGTCAGAGCACAGCAGGCAGTGGGCTATGCAGAAAGGTGGTTCCGAGCACGCAGTGGGAGCACTTAGGCTCAAAATGCTAATTTCTGCGAAATGTGAGCTGCTGACTCAGAGGCTAACAGCATCTACACAGTTTTATCTTTCACAGCTTTACAATTCTCTCTGACACACACATATTTTTTGAAATAGCAAAATTATATTTTTCAGCAAGTGTGTTGCTCACAAAAATATGCTTATGCTTCACTGCCACTTCTTAAGAGATTAATTTTTTATTACACTGTTAATCAGAATATTAACACATGGAAAATGTATGTGATTCAGTGACTCAGAAGGGTGCTATTGTGAATTATGAAATAATAAATGTGTGGGTGAAAATACAGAAAAATGAAAAATACAATATTTAACTTTGGTGTATCCACTCTATTGTGGATTAAAAATAATTCATAGGTTATCAAAGCATTTAATATACCTGGATTATTAGTTTTCATGTCTGGTGCACTTAAATTCAAACTGTACTGTGAAAATCAGCTTAAACCAGATATATCAAGGGGGAGAGCACCCCTGAGAGTGTGTCTCTGTCCATTTTGTCACTGAAGGGGAGAGAACAGAGCTGGGGTGCAATGTTACCAGTGCTTATGAGGCACAGGATATCATAGCATATCATATCCAGAGAACTGTGGAAAGATCTGGGTTATAATGGACAACTAACCTGGTTCATCCTGAAGTTCAAGTCTAGGGCCAGAACAGACAAAGTTACACAGGAAATTGCCCAGATGAATATTGAACCTCTCTAAGAACAGAGATTTAGAGATTTCACAGCCTTTCCTATTTGACTGCACTCATAGGGAAACCTCTTTTTTCTAATAACTAATGGGAATTTTCAGTGTTACAACTTGTGACTCTTGACTTCCATCCCAAGACTGTGCACTTCTCAGAAGTCTCTTACTCCATCTTTTCTACAGCATTCCAATGGATGAGACCATGTTAACCTTCACTTAAGATTCCCTTATCCTCCTCCTTTAAGAACAAATCCAGTTTTCTCTTGTTTGTGCTGTGTGCTACAGCCCTATCTTGGTTGTCCTGCATTAGACTCACTCTGATGTTCCCATGTGTTCCTGGTACTGGGGATCACAAAATGGACTCAGCACTCCTGAATTCTAGAGTTGAGTAAAAATACTGGTGTTGGTTTCATTCAACATATGAAGACAGTGACAGTGGCAGAGTATCATGTTATCAAGACTGCAGAAAGCAAATTTAGTAGACACCAATATTCACTGTCCTTTGTTAAATTTCATACTGTACACTAAAGCCAGTTATCTGACTGTGCTAATAATTCTGTAGGCAAAGATGATCACCACTGGATATTTTTCTCACCTATGATATCCCAAATGGACCTAAAGAATCTTAAAGATGCAGATGATGTGTATTTACACTTACAGTAACTTCATTTACCTCATCACTTCTCAAGTCAGACCATATTTGCATGAGTGGAAATTACTACGGGAATCAAATCAGATTAGAGCAAATAATGTTTTCATATCTCAGAACACCTAATGGATGAAAGAGAGGAAACTTAAAAATATCCATCTTTAGAGCTGGAAAAGATTGATTTATGACTGTAAAAACAGAAATTGTGGCATTAAATAGCCAAATGGGATTTTACTCATGCAATAGCAGCTAAAACCCCAGTATAATAAAATAATTCCTGAAAAGGATTTGTGCAGGACAGGCAAGTTCAGCTGGAAAAGGGCCAATAGTAGAAACTGCATTTCAACTGAGTCAAGTACAAGTGACTTTGGAAATTGCTAGGAAGTATTTCTGTATGCAGTTACTTGCTTCCATTGATTTTCAAATATTGCATTGTGAGACATTATCTCAACAGGAAGGAAGGAAGGAAGGAAGGAACTGGAGTACCATTCAAAAAGGACTAAGGCCTAGGAAACTATGGTCAGTGACTGCTAGCAGTATAAAGTTTGTTTGGTGGCAAGAGTCCTTTGTGGTCATTTACAAAACAAAAAAAAAGATTTTCTAGGAGCCTTCCACATCTCCTCATAACAGAACCATAGCAACCCCCACGCAAAGTATGTGAATGAACGTGCTGCTGAATGCCTGTTTTGTGGGGATGGCTGGCAGTTTTGGAGCTGTGGCCCTGGCAACAATGATGCCTGAGTGTTTTCCTATAAGTACTGGAGTTGTCTCAGACCCTTGGAATGAGGAGCAGAAAGGAGCCTTCTGATAATTTACCCTGACTGCCAGCATATTCCAGGCCATAGAACCTCTCTCAAGCCTTGTCTGCTTTAGACCATTAAAATGTGCTTAAACAAAGATGCTGATTTTCAACATTTATGGCACTACTTGTAGTGAAAACATGCAAGTAATAAGAAATAGCCATCTTGACAATTCCATATCAGTTAGAAAAATCTGTGACCAGGTTATTAAGACATTTCACAGCCTCTTCTTAAAGAACAACCAAATAGCAAATAAAACAAATAAACAAAATTAAAATAGAGCTAGGCAAAATCTGTAGGAAATAATGGAACACACAACTTGTTAGAAATCCATCCACACTTAGGGAATACTAAAAGAAGAACAACTGTAAAATATTAATGCTTGCCTTTGACATAGATTAAAAAACTGAACACAATGTTTTGGCTGAGAATCCTTAAGCAAGTAAAAAGCCAGAGCTCATTAGTATCTAAAAAGAATTACAAAATTTAAAAATTTTCCTTTTTTATTTTCTCCATTTATCTGGAGCAGTAATTAAACTGCTCAATGGAATTGACTGGAATAGGTGAAAAATCTTTAAATAATTTGCAAAACAACTAGATATGATTTTGTAAGGTATACCTGTGTGAATGTACACCTGCAGCTAACGGTGACTGATTAATGATTGACAGGGTAATTTCTCACTCTCTGGCTATTTTGTTGGGGGTTTTATACGACATAACGGATTAGTTTTATAAATAATGGCAGACTCAATAACTAAGTAGTATTTATAAAAAATCCACAAACAAACAAGCAAATAAACAAATAAATGACTTGACTGTCTCAAATCTTCATGCAGAAGGTTTGGAAGGAATTGTTCCAGAAGACAAAGGACTGCAGTGCAAGCCTGAAAGGAGGAGTTGATTTTCAACCTCAGCTTCTTCTTAAAGTTGATCTAGAGAATGTTTTGCACTAGCATGGTGTGACTTTCAGAGGTCAAATGCTTACAGTGATCACCATCTTAATTTATCTGGTACTTGAAATAATCTTTTGCAAGGTTCAGATGTCAATTCTTGCATTTTTTCAAAGTCAACTCTCTTTAGGGAATAGAGGTTGTAGCATGGATTCTATATGCTTTTTGATGATTTATCTTTAAGGAAGTATGAAGATAGTCTTTTCTAGATCCTCTTTGATTTTGGGGACACCTCTATGCTCCCCTTCATCTATGCTCTATAGTTCTCCCCTTCATCACATCACTATGGTTATGATTCACTTCCAATTTTTGACAGTACAAGGATGAGTTTTTTTCACTTGGATTAGGACAAACACAAATTCTGTAAATCAGTTTATTTTCCCCACCACCTTGTTCTGATGCCACAGTCTCCTCTGTCTATGCCTCATTTGTGGTGACATGCTGTTTTTCTTATTTTTTCCTCTATATTATTGGATCCTAAGGTACTATAAATTTAATTAAAAATAAAAAAAAATTTAAAAAGCTATAAAACTTAAAATATTACTGAGATGCCGCACTTAAAATTTGAGGGTTTGGTAAATACAGAGAGATCTTTTGCCTTTACTGCCGATGGCTTTCATGTTCATCAGCTGCAGAGAGCCATTTATTGCCTTGTAAACTTGCAGGCAATTACCTTTCTGCTCTTATACTGTCACATAAAATGGTTCTTCTTTATTCTTTCTCTCTGTGTCTCTTCTCAGTGTCATTATCACTTGACAGAAACATCTCTCACTCTTCGGATGCCTATATTTCCAGTGTTCCTATAGAGAATAACTTCTTTAAGAAAGAAATTAGAATTACAAGCAGAAAACAAAATCAGAATTACTGGACAAAGAGAAGCATTAGCTATTTCAGAGTTTTATTAGTGGGACAATAAAAATAATGTTTATTTTAAAGTTGTTAAGTTAGCCTAATAAAATTAATCACAGTGACATCCATTGCCTGCATATAATCAGTCAAGTTCTTATGTAGCAATGTAGGTTGTTTTGAATAAAACTAAAGAGTATCCACACAGGAAAATAGAGTAAATATGTAGATTATGTGCTGAGATCAAGTAGGACAAATCTGCAGGCATCTAGTGATTTAGCTTCAGAAAAAATCTTTGTATTACTCTTTCTGAGCCTGCCTTGACAGGTCTGTTTGGGTTGCAATGACATGAAAAAGGGGACAATTCAGTCCACTAAAGAGTACTAAAATGTATAGTCAGTGGGCATTTTTTTCAAATTTCTCCTTTGGAGTACACTTAAGGGTTTATAAAAGAACAAAGTAGTGACAAATGTGTTCTCTTGTCACTTGCTTGGAAAATTAGGCTCTGTTCAGTGTTGTGAGCAGAACAGAAAGAACACAGTGTGAGCAAGAACATCAAGACCTGAAAATCTCACTTTGATCTCTTTCTTAAGAACTAACCAGGAGCACTGTGACATTCTGTAAGGAGGCTAGATATTTCAAAAGTTGCAGTTGTATATGATGATGGCTTTTACAAACAATGGGCAAATAATATCATTTGAAGTTCACAGCACTTTTTTCCTCTGATACTATGAAGTGTGGATCCTCTTTTCTTTGCCAAAATGCTACTCATAAAGGCCTCATAAACCAGGTCTACTGACAAGATCCTTTTATTTCTCCTTTTTTTCAAACCACATAATTGCATGAATTAAGCTTTGTATATATCTCTAGCTATCTACAGGTCATGCCCTCTTTAACCCCAAATTTTATTTCTATTATCTAATCCCTTCATGCTGTCCTGTTCAATGCTGGACATTCTACAGTCTTCAGGAAAGAGAATGAAAAAGATCATGAAAAAACACTGGAAGCTCTCATGCATGAGAGCTGGTAAGCAATATATATTTTGACAATATCAGGAACGGGGCATGGTAAATAAAATAGGTACATAAGCATGTCTGTCTGCAAAGAGAAACAAAGGCAGTTGAATTTAAATTATACCAGCTGAATGATACAATACAGTATATTTCTAAATGCTTGAGCCCAGAAAAGGAAAGAAAATGTGAACTGGAGTTTTTTTTAAGAACCCTTAATTTGTGGTCTTTCTTAAAGTCTTGGGAGATATTTTGAAGTGTTTTTTGTTCTTCAATCATTTTTTTTCCATATCTATTTTAAATGTCCTTTTTGATCTTTCAATTGTTTTTTTATATGAAATTTGTGTTGCAGATTATTTGCATACTCAGTTTCTGCATAAATGTTTTGTAAGTTAAGTTTTTTAAGAATTTTCTCTTAAACCAAAGATAAAAGTGAGCTATACTGACAAAGAAATTACATCAAACAAAGCAAGCTGGCCAAATCTTAGGAAAAAATCTGTCATTATGGGCAGATTTAATTTGAATTATTGAAGTAGAATTGTTAGATATTAAAAAGACTCAAAATGGAAGAGTCATACTCATTATTCTTTAACTGGAGTCTCCATATGTTACTATATTTTCACATGACATAAAGGTCTAGTTCAAATCTTTTATTGCTCACTTGGATTTACCCACCCTGCAAGAAATTACTTTTCATTTTAGCTTGAACTTTATTATGCATTTTATCATATTTTTTCCAAATGTGTAACACAAAGTGAATCCCTAGTATTTTTTAGTGGAAGGGTTTTAGATAGCCTTCATCAAAAATTCCTGTATAACTAAAGTCCATTAAACATTTTGCTTCATGCAGGATTTGAAATACTGTATAGAACTTCACTACAGAGTGTAGAATTCCATGAATAATTAGATAAATCTTTACCAAAAGTATTGTCTGCTGTGTTCCTTGAGTCTTAGCCCTTACAATCTGTCAGTGCAGAATGGAAGTCTGAAAGACAGTTCTGACCACAGGAGAATTCACACTGCTTGTGTAGACAACTTGATATGAACCAAGTAGTTGGGTAGTCCATGCCAGCGTCCAAAATTCTCTCTGAATATAGTGTGACAAAATTATCATGCCATCCAGGGACAATCAAGATGAGTGCATCTGGAGTAATGCCACACTAAGCAGATATTCTAAGAATACTGCCACTAGGCTATTCATGACTTTAAAAGACATCAGGTTTAGTATTTTAAAGAAATAATTACCATGGCTTCCAGGCAACTGATTCTGATCTTTGGGCTGCCATACACAGACAAACTGGTGGTGACTCCATCACTTCCTCACCGGGCCTCTTAGCAGCAATTCCACAACAATGTTCCACACACTTTAGGCATAATTCTGACAGAACCTCTGCAAATTACCTCTTTAGGTGTTTTCTATAGTACACACAAAAAAGTGTAATATTAAGTGACTTTAATTATGATCTATTTATATTTTTTAAATATCTGTATTGTGAATAGCACACATTGCTCAAAGAAGAGTTAAAATAATTGAAAAGCAAATTGTAGAGTTTATATCAAGGTTCTGCAGACAGTAATTATTTAAAAATATTCAAAACCATCACATCTCCTCACTCACACACATCTTCTGGTACTTTGGCTAACCAAGAAGCCCTGATAGATTAATTTTTTTAATGATATCTCAAATTTTAATTATTTGTGGTTTTGTGTCTGTAAAATTGGGTTATTAAATTGCATTGTTCATAACACGATTCTTAAAAAATATTTTGTTCTCTGCAAAAGTCCTGAATGTGCCTGCCAAACTAATGAACAGAGTTTCCTAAAGGAACATATTATTTCTGCAGCCTGTGTTCTGTGTTTGGAGCCAAAAGATTTTCAGAAGTTGAACATTTGCTTTTGTCTAATAAAGCATTAAATAATTTTGATTCAGTTTATACCAGAAAAACATCTCTCCTCTCCATTCCCTGCCATGATACTACAGCTTCTATTACTTGGGTCTTATGGTAACAGCATTTGGGAGAAGACATCCTTCCGGAAGTTTTTTGAAGGGAATACCCCCTTTTTTTGTGTGAGCAGACTACTAATATGTATGACCAAAATTATGAAGCACAAAGCAGTAATTCTGCCTCAACAAGGGGGTTGGATTACATGATCCCTGTGAAATTTACATTATTTATTACTCAAAATTCAGTGGTCCATGATGAAATTACCGTTATCTGAATCCATGACATTTAATGAAGTAACAAAAACATTCAAAACTCTTGCATTAAAAATTACCAAGATATTTCTTGGCACACTAATATTAGGAATTATTGACTAACAGTAAACTATTTTTCAATCATGAATAGTTGTTTAAAAAGCTGTTAACTCATGCACAAGTAATCTATAAATCTCTTACTCCCAGAATTTTCAGCACTGCTTTCCTATGCCCATTATATAAATGGGCGTGACTAGTCGTGACTAGTTTTTGGCTGCTTTGCTTATATTTGTAGTTTGTAAAACATTAATTTTGAGTCAGTTGACATTTCTTATTTCAGTTTGTCTATAAGTAACTTGTCTTTCCCCAACAGATCCAAAAAACTTCATGGTTGTTCTTAGCAACTGACTAAAATGCAGGAGAATTTGTGAAAAAGTGCCAAGGAATGTTAGACACTAATTGTCAGTCTTGAGAAATGGTTCAGCAGAAAGATTAGGTGATATACAAAAGATGGGAAAAGTGTGAATTGTCCACTTAATCCTAATCTTAGAACACTGAAAATGTTCAGATGCATTAGACTGAGCAAACAGACCTTGGAGATACAATACACACTAACATCTTCTGCAAGATATAAAATTTCGGTGCACTGTTAGGAGTACATGGGCAAAGAAATTTAAAAGCAAAATTATTGTTGAAAATCTTACCAGAAAATGATAGACAATGTTTTAAAAGACAATAAAAATTGTAACTATCAAGTAACATGATCTCCTTTCCTATACTAAAAAAACCTCTTTGCAGTCCTAGAGCCATTTGTGATGTGCAGCAATCTGCACTGTAATGCTGCAAGAAGTATGAAACTTCTCTGAGGTCATAAAGCATTACATAATTGCTCCTAGTGGTGAAATTGACTTACAGCACTGATGAGATATGCTTCAAATAAAAAATTTATTTTTGAAAGAAAAGTGGTTTTCCATTCTGAAATTCTCCAGCAAACCAGTAAATACTATAAAATTCTCAATACCGTGTCCTCAAATTTTGAAGACGAATGTTACAGATATGGAGCAAGATATACAACAGATATTTTCACACCACACACAGCATAATGAGTAGTAAAAATAAATCATGTTCCCACCATTACTGGCATTTGTATAATCATTATCAGCAGAACTGGTTATGAGACCTAAACTGCAAACATGATCCAGATTGAAAGATACCATCTAGCTGATCTCATGATTGTATATGCTTTTAAGACTTAGATAGATAGATTTTAATCAAATCATATGTCTGTTTCAGTGATCTGAGGACTTAAAAATGTCTGTGTTACATCTACAATTGAAAATAAATTGAGGTATTGTATCTGTAATTCTAGACACCATGGTTATAACTCAGTCTTCTTCTAATGGTGCTGCTTAAACAGACACATTAGTGGCACGTGGCATACAAGTCACCAGAGATACCACAACTGAAGATTGCTATGTACACACATGCTTGGAGAACAATTATCTGAGATAACAAGAAAAATGCTGAATTATAAGTCTATTTGCTATTTGAATGTTTCAAGTTATTGACATTACTTTTTCTGGGTATTGTATGTAGAAGGGAACAAAGGGTTTTCAAAAGTTTTTTTTCAGACACATTAGTTATAACTAATTTCCCCCTTAAGGAGGTTCCAGATAACCTAATACAGTCACTGTGGTTACCCTAAATTTTCAGTGATCAAAAGATCTTTGACCAAGGCAGGTTGTTCAACTGCAATTTGTAACCCAGAACACTCGTTGGTTCTTTGCAGATTCATATTTCTTACGAGCATTAGAAAACACATTGAAAATTTTTAACTTAACTATCACTTTTCCCTAAGTCTAAAGACTTCCTATAGAATAGATTGAAGATGCAAGAATGTGAAGATTTTTGGGAGCAGTACTTTCAATTTAAAAAAAAAAAAATTAGAAATTCCTGAGATATCAAGATTAAATATTATCAGTTTTCTGAGATCTGGAATGTCAGACTTGCCATTCTCAAAGTATCTGAAGAATTCTAAAATGCAAAGTCCAGGGTCTTTAAATTATGGAAACATGTTTTGACAACTCTTTCAGAACTTATTTTTAGTTTCTGTTTTGGTTTTGGTGTTTGGTTTTTCTTAGTTTGGAGTTTTTTTCCATTGATCACAGTCATTTGATGATGCTACAATAGTAGGCTTCTAATGAAAAAGAAATTTATTTTCCAAACTGGGAAACAGTAAGCCAGTGCAAAAAAATGAGGAAAATGTAACCCTCTTTTCACCATATTTTTTTATTGTCCCAATAAAAATTCTTTTCTATCTGTTCCTCAGCATGGACATTTTGCCTTGATGTGTGACAATCTTCATTGCAATGTAGCAAATGTGCATGAGTCTCTCACATAGTTTTGCAATTTATTGTGGGTAATTTGCTTTATCTTCTAGGCGAGTGCCTGACACCATATTAGTGCTTCAAATTATGAGATGACTGACTATGGTTTTACATTTTAATTAAGCATTTTTTTAAATTTCATAATTAATGTTTATTAAATTATGAAGTATAACTCTTTTAAACTCTTGGACAAAGGTCTATTGATTCAATTGAGCTGTGTGATTCAAGAGCCTAAGGGGCAGATTCTGGTATATTTTCTCACCATTTCAGCCTGTAAGCTAGTTATTTTAATTAGCACTTCTAACAAATATGATCAATCTTCTTATTGGTACAATAAGCAGTCAAATTTTCACATTCAACCTTCAATTATAAAAATTGTGAAAGAATCTTTCCTTTCATAAAGTACACAAACAAACAAGCAAAACCCCATGAAAAACAGATTAAAGAAACCAAAACCTGAGTTTACATTTTGCAAATCATTAAAGCATAAATATGGTTCCTGATTCTCATTTCCATAGACATGAAATAACACCCCAACTGTTCAGAACTAGGTATCCTAACTTACACATTTGAAGTGTTGAACCATGATGAAACAATAAAAATCCTGCTTTTGTGCACCAGAGAGGGACGGCATAACCAGACAAGATTAGGTGTTATGAGCTCCATGTTTGTCACAGGAGAAGTAGAATAAGAATGACAAAAAGAAATGCAAAATTGTAATATTGAGCTAAAGAATATTTTTAAAAGCAAATGTATTTAATTCTTACATTGCTCAGGCAGTTTCTGAAAACACTGAGAATAAAAAAAAATTTCTGTTACATAAATATTCAAGCTCACCTAAGCAGAAAAAGTTCATCCACAAGTAATGAAAATACTGTCCTATGTTCCTCATTCAGTCATTATTTTCTCATATGTATGACATGGGGGGAATTTCTCCTCCATATGAACAAGCAGCCTGGACTCAAATGAAATATTTAATCTATGAATTTCACAAGAATAAAATAGATTGAACAAAAAATGCTTTGTGTGTTGAGGTTCAAACACCTAATTGTTGTAGCGCGTTCCGTTATTTTATTTAATTGCTCCCCCATTCGAGACATTGCTCCCCCTATTTTGTGTAAAATGGTTCTGCCCTCCCCAGTTTTCCCGCCACAGCCCTGCCAGTTTTGTTTTTCCCTTAGCAACCCTTGCTACCTGTATTGTCAATCTTTTAGGTTATATAATTCCTCCTCCCACTTTTTCCCTTATATGTATACTTTTTCTCCTCCCTGGGTCCAGTCAATCACCCCCCACTCCACCTAGTGTTCCAGAAGCTTCTCCTCTTTGGGGGTTGTGGTTGGCTGTGGTCCCAGGGGCCCTCCCATACCTCGTATCTATTGGGTTCTCTACTACGTCATTTGTGTTAAGCTCATCCCCTCTTCTCCCCCTATTGGTCTTTTGTAAACCCCTCCCTTATCCGCCCCTTTCCTTGATAACCCTACTCCTGACTCTATTTCAGGGTCATTCCCTGGTTGGCCTCGTGGGCTTTCCAATAAACCTGTTTCGCCCCCAGCGAGTGTCCAACTCCTTCATTCTCGTCGTTTAGCAGCAATCCCGTCTGCAGCCAGCACAGCCCGAGGCCTTACAACACCAAGGGGTGCTGGAAGGATATGCAGCTGGGTGCTGGCCCTAACCTCAGCTAGCCGGACTCTGACCTAGAAGGCCAGATACACCTCGCCGCACCTAATTAGCCATCTCAAATGACATAAATTTCATATAGGCACAAGCATCTACATTCTTGGATTTTTTCAAGGGCAGGTTGAATAAACCTTTGAGCAACCTGGACTAGTGAAAAGTGTGTGTCCATGTGTTGGGACACAAGACGTGGGTACATGTTTTGTTGGGGTTGGAACAAGATAACCTTTAAGGTCCCTTTCAATGCAGGCCACTCTGTGATGATCCTGTGGACGACTGGCTTTGACTGTCCTACTATTCAAAGTCTTGATAAGTGTCTAGTATTATGTTTGAAGGCATCTGAATTTCAGTAATAAATAGAAATTATAGATTCTCTGCCTTGAGATACTGTTCCACATGTACCAGTCCCGACAGCAATTGCCTTTCCAGGATATGCTTTGAAGACTAGGAAATTTTCCTTTTACTGTAAAAAATGGAAAGCAGAGGAGGTGGATTTAATGGGCCTGTGAATGTTGAAAATTGAAGAATGCCCAGTACTGAGTTAATAAATTCAGACACACATAAACTAAAAAACAACTGAGACTAAACAACACGTACCTAGGAAAAGTCTGGTATACAACATACATCATAACCTAGAAGAGAGAAATAGGTGGGCAAAAGAATTAGTATTAGATTCTTAATACTAAAATCCCATTATTGCTTGGTATGTCCTCCAACTTGTGGAGCTTCTACACAAATGTGACTGTTTTACGGACTAACAGATGGAAAATCTTCAAAAGATAGACATCAGAAGATGAGGAAACAAGAATTTATTCTCCTTCTGAAAATCCAGTCTTCTTCTGATGAAATCATCAGAGACTTCTCTGGGAACCATGTCTGTGGGACACTGGGCAGTGGTCACAGAATGTGGGCACAGAACAAAATCTGAATGTTATCAGCCCAGGTATTTAGACATTGGCAATCAAAAACAGCTGTCTAGAAACAATAGGATAGTCACACTCCAATTCTATTCCATATCCCACACAACACACCTTGGTTGCGTGTTTTCTCTTATTCCTTTGGCAGAAGAACAAATTATAGCTTTGGAGTGATTCTTCTTGTTTTCTGTTGATCAGCTGTCATATGGAGTTTAGAGGTGAGTCTATCAACCTGTAAATGCATGGTATTATTTTCCTTCTGTTCGGAAGCAGGAAAAAAAAAATTGTAGGTAGTGTTTTTGGTAGTGAATATCTGTGGGGCTGAGTGGGGGATTAAAAATTTGTGTGTGATTATGTTGACAGAATATTATATTTTCAACTCTCTATCCATATTATGCAACGGTTGCTGTTCATAAGAGAGACACAGAGAAAATGAAGATGTAAATGTAGTAGAAAAAGGGGCATTTTGTCTTTTGGAAAACACAATAGCTTTACAAGAATTCTCAAGAAAGCTGCAACATGCATGAGTCACTTTAAATATAAGTGGTAATTAAAGTAAGTAACAAAAAATTAATATTAAAATCATCTTTAAAAGACAGGAAAAGCAAATTATTTAATCCCTTCTGTTGCCCTGTGATGTCTCAGTGCCCATCTGCATGAAGTGTGAGGGGTAGGTAAACATTAGCATAGAAGAAAAAGAAGGTCATCCTACACAAGCTTGGTGAAATGGCAGGTCACCCAGGGCAGCCACCCTGGATGCTGCAGATAGTCTCCTTCAACAATGGGAAAAAGAATGAAAGTAGCCAAAAGAACTCTCTAGGGCCAAGTGTGCATTGTACAGACTAATTACCCAGCAGTGGCAGAACAGATAACGGCTGGAACACCCAAAGAGAATCCTCTTTGTTAAATATAGCCTCAGTACTGATGTTTTGTCATATCTGTTCATGACCCCTATCTCAAGTCATAGTTTAGGTAAACACCATTCTACTCTTAAACTTTGCTTTGAGATAAGATTACTCCCGAACAGTCTGACAAATGAAGAGGCATTGTATCCTGGTGGGTGTGCCAGTTGTTTAAAGCAGGGCGCAGTACGTAACTCCTCACTCTGTGCTGACCATCTTGCTATATTTAGCCAAAATATCTGAAGAACTGGAAGACTTTTGTTGCCTTACATTTGTGAGGCCTCACAGTAATTTAGACTTTCTGAAGAAAAAGGAGTCTATGATCAATTTCTGACACTTTCTGGGATCTTCTAATAGAGATTTTTGTAACATCACCAGATACTAGAGAAAAATATATGAACAGAAAGGAGGTTCAATCAGATCCCAACATGAGTTAATGGAAATTAATAATAAGTCTAACAGTACCTGCTGTCATTTTTAAAAGCTCTATCCAGTGTGAAATCACCTATAATGAAGTACTTACTTAGTTCTTTTCAAATCCATTATGTCTTTCTTGCCATATAAAATGGTTTTGCTTTGCATATTTGTTTTTGTGGGCAGAAAAGTCATGTATTGGAACTATGTGATGTCAAAATCTTTGTAAGGAGAGAGGAAAAGAGTGAACCAATAGAGAGCACAAAAGGATAAATTATTTAAGGGATAGAGCAAAGTTCAGCAGAGATTTTTATAGAGTTTAGTGCTAATATCAGGAAAGATGTTTCTAGCTGGGGTAAGTGAGTAGATAATGCAGATATGAACTGCATGCAACCTGTACTGAAAGTCTGAACTTTTCAGGAGTGTGACAAAAAAAATACATAAGAAAAAAGGTAACCAAGATCCATTTGGCCTGAATCTTTGAGACTGAGAGTCAAGCATAAACATAGGAAACTAAAACTTCTTAGTAAACATTCCTGTGCATTAATGATGCATTTATTCAAATTATATAAGCTTTAAACGTATATGAGAATTTAAAATTAAGTTTTTATGTCTAGTTACTGCTAGAGACACATTTATAAATCACTCAAGTAATTATTAAAAAAAGAAACCTGAGAGACTTTGTTTTATTATCTTACCTAGCCCTATCTCTTAAATTCTATGGTAGTCTGTCATTTCACTAGATGTTTTCTTGTCCAGTACTATTAAAGAGAAAGTGCTGTACAAAGACAGAGTTCTGTTTCCAAAGAACAGAATCCTCTTGGTTAATTTAGATAAGGCCCGCTGTGAGTGAGCACGTAGACATATTACAACAAATGCAAGATCCTAAAATTAGATAGCACGTTAAAAAGTTTCCATTGTTTATTCAAAACTGATGTAGTTTACAGGGTGCAAGTGCTAGGTTGTTGCTTGATATGCTGTTAAAAATAGAATTAAGTAAACATAAACCTAGCTAAGAAATGTTCAATCTGGTTGCAAAATTCTGGAAGAGAATAATGGAGTGAAAGATTCAGGTTCTGAGAAATATAAGTTTTTTTTTTTCTTTCCAGTTCTACTGTGACAGACACGTTGTATGGTGTGCAGATTTTGCAGGTTTTTCCTATACTGAAGGGGATGATCTGTTTGTTGGGGGTCTTTGAGCATATGCATTTGTGAAAATGAGGCATGGGTTCAAAGCCAAGATTACCTTCATGTTATTTTTTGGATAGAGCAAAGAAACAGAAAGAGGAATCACTTTGAGGGCAGGTCATGTAAACAAAAAGATAAATAATTATGTGGTTTTTACTGTGCAGTCATTTGCCCTGTAATTGGACAAATAGGTCTGGGGTAAACTATTTGGGAAGAAAAATTTACATGCTTTGCAGTTACACCGTAATAGATGCTTCATAGTTTGGTGCAGCAAACCCTCTAAGGACAGTCTTGCTTATAAAATTGACTCAATTTCTATCTCAAGTAGCCAGAAACTGAAAAACAGGAAAACAGATTGAAATTTTCTCCCAGTCCATGCTTATGAAATGCCAGAGCATGCATAAAAAGTCTTGAAGACATACTGACTGTTTGGGGTTACAAAGGAGAAATTCTGATTTGTTGGAAGTGACAAGGTTATATACTTTGATTTGAACTATTCCAAACCTCTTAATAATGTTAGAAGCCCACTATTATGTCAAGCAGTGTTTGGGACTCCTTGGGCACCTGGCTTTTGGGCAACAACCAGGATGGGGGAAGGCAATCTGCAGTTCCCAGTCTGTGCAGCCTCAAGGCAGCCTTTCTGGAGTTCAGGCCTTAGATTTGATGAAAGTTAATCCAATCTGAGATGTTTCAGACAAAACATTTGGAGTTTATATATCAGTGCTTTTCAACAAAGCTACATTTCATAATAATGTATCAGATAAACTGTATTGCCAAGAGCAGTTCTCTTTGTTCCTTTGCTTCCCTTTTGCTTTTATTCTCCTTGAACTCCCTTTATTTTATTGCTGCTCTTCTAGCCTTCCCTTCTTCCTGTGCTTTTAAAATCTGCTTAAAGCATTCTTTTATCTCCCCAATCTCAGAACAGATCTTTTGTGTCATTTTGCCCTCAAACCCTCTATTTCCTCAGTGAGACTAAGCAGTCTCATAGTTGTCAAGCAATCTCTTGTTTTTCTTACACAGAGGGAAAACATTGGTCAATGCCATGAAATAATTCCATATTACTGTTGATTCTACTGAAATAGCAGCATTTTCCACCCTAAAAATGTCTACATTATTTTGTAATCAAGTTTTTGACTGATGCACCATTTCAAATAAATTTGCCTCAAGGGAAACTAACTTGAAGTTAAAGTCCAAATATGCAGTAAGTATTTAAGGAAAACGTCTAGTTTTGAGAGGACTTCCCTGATAGTAAGAAGCTCAATGGTTGAAGGCCAGCTGGGAGGAACAGGAGCAGTAATAAATTCAGGTGTTTAGAAACAAAGACTTATCAGAATGATGATTTTTTCCCCTCAGCATCAAAGATGTCTTCACATAATGTGTGATTGATAAGTGATAATATATGATCTCAAAGATTCATTGTTTCAGAAAGAGTTTTGTCACTGAAGTACATCAGAGATCTGGAACATTTACTAAATAAACTTTTATATTTTATTGCTCTCGAGGAATGGAGAAAATTCAAACTGAAATTTGCATCAGAAAACTAGTGCCTTTCTGTGAAAAAAGTTTCCCAAAAACCTTTTTAGATTTTTGGCATGCTTTTTGACTTGAAAAATTCTCCATTTCGTCACTGTAAAATGTTGACTAACTTTCAGCATCTCCTCTTTTAATTTTAGGGCATTAATTCTGTTACAGCTGTGGTTAACTAACTGCAGTGAGCCGCACTGGTGGTGTGTGATATATAATTACTCCCAGGTACCACATTTTTTACTGACACTTGAAGGATCTGAGGTGTGCAGTCAGTTCTAGTTGAAGTATATTGAAAGTGAGTGAGATAAAAAGAGAGATTTTGCTAATGGACAATATGCCTTGCCGTTGTATGCACAATAACAGAAAGCAATGTATGACTGGTGTCCTCACAGAGCTGAACTGGAAGAGTAGGCAGACTCATTTGCAGTACATTGTAATGTCTTTCTTATGTAGAGTTCTTCATGATAATGTGTATAATAGCTTTCCAATAGCTCAAGATAGCTGATTGAATGTGGTAGGTTATTCAGGTGAAAACTGGTCACAGTTTCATTTAATGTTTTATTAAATAAGTGTCCACATAACTGTAGTGAAAATGTTTTGGAAACTCTAAATGTTGTCATCCAGGTCTATAAAAATATCTAGACAGAAGTTTCCATGCTCAGAGAAGAATTCAGGAATTTCCAGCAAGTTTATGAAGATATCAGAAAATTCTAGTTGAGAATATTAACACATGCACCTCTGAAGTAATAGCAAAAATTAGTTGTATGCTGCAGCTTTTAGAAATGCATTGGCCTAGCCACTCATGTGCTGTCAGAAAAAGTAATCGAAGTTATACCAAATTGCATTGAAAGCCTGTATATTTATTGGTTTCCCATAATTTATTTTCTGTGTTATTGATTGTTGATATAAATGTGATTTTTTGAGAGTTGTTTTGACATCTCTCAATACATTGTTTAACATAATGTGCTGGCACAGCTTGGCTGGGCAGCCTCCCAACAATACGTCACTCTCAGAAGATGACAGAGAAAATGTTAATAGTATTGGAAGACAGGGTTTTAAAAATACACTTATTGAAAGTAATGTCATTGGAAAAGAGTGAGCAGTTGTCAAACAGAGAGATTAAAAATCCTGTACAACAAGAAAAAAAAATTCTGAATCTCACAAAATAATGAAGGAAAGAAGTAGCACTTTAAGACAGAGGCCAGGGGTGCTGGAAGGAGAGAGGTCTGTACAGGGGCTGTTACTGCAGCCACACTCTTAGAGAAATAAGCTGTAGCATGTACAAGGGGAATGATGAAAATGTTACATATTGTGTTAGCTTACAGAAGCTTCTCTATTACCCTGTTTACTTCTATGTCTGCATTAAATACAGGAGTATCTTGACAGATACTGCAGGTTCGAATTTCCTAAAAATACACCTGAAGCCATAAAGGGGATGTCTGACAGCTTTTGGCGTGGACAAAAACAACTGAGATTTTAAGTCCTGATGCATTTTGTGTTGTGAAAGCATGCTTACTATTGGCTGGTAGTGCAGACAGCTACTTAAACCTGTCATGAACTGCCTTGATGAATTTACTGAAGTGGTAAAGAGCCAGATCTGGCCTTTACTAAGCTCCTGCCTTGCAATCAGCCCGGCAACTACTCTTACACTGTGATTGCCAATAAATATAGTGTTTTTGAGGTCCTAAATAGAAAGGCATATTTCTTTCCAGATATCTGGACTTTATTAAGCTAAAATAATACTTTCACAAGAGCCAACATTTGATAAAATCAAACTATTTTACTCTCAGTATCAGTTTTATGCATAATGTACAATGTTTGACTTAAGGGAAGATACAAAATTAAACTCAAGTATGTTGTTAATACTTCAGTTCCAAAAATGCAATTCAGTTTCATACATATACAACATACATAAAAAGCTAGAAATACCTAAAATTAATGAAAACATCCTTTCTTAATCTGAAAATCCAATGTGTCTATGAAAACTATCCTAATCTGAGCACCTGTTTTCCACTCCTTTCCATTTTCAAGAGAAAGCAATCTTCTGACATGTTTACTCCTTTAATTTGTTTGATTGGTTGCTTTTTCTTTTTTTTTACAAAAGCATCTGTAAAAGATTTCTCAAGATCAATGAATGTTAGAAGTTTATTTTGTATTGTGTAGTAGTTGTGACTGATATAGGATTGATAATCGCAAAAAATTAGAGCATTCATGACAAAGTCAGCATGAAGAATTTCTCATTCTCTTTTTGAATATAACATTCTTCCAAACAAAAAGAAAAAAAAAGCTTATGATAGGAGTTCTTCTACTTATTAAATCAAGATGTAAATATATTGGATTATTTATTGTGCAGGAATTGGGAATTTTTATGGCGTTTGTTTCATTGGCTTTTTATTGATAACAAAATTGTGTCCAGATTAAATATATTTCAACAAATAAAGTTGACTATATTGACTACTCTGTTTGTAACTTTGCAAAAAATACATAGTTGCACATTTTTAAGATGCTTAATGATAATACAAATCTAAATATATGTACAAATCTAAATAGATGTATTAGGAGCAATTAACTAATTCTATTTTCATATAAAATACTATATATCAAAACATACACTGCTACATTATTGTAGGTATAAATGTGGGTAAATACTTTGTGGTGTTGTAAGTTTTTACTTTTTATTAAGATATGTTTCCATAAAATGTAATTTTTTATGCTAATGGTCATTTATACAATAATTATACCTCAGTTGGCAACGGAAGTGTTCATCCACACCAGTGCTATTGTCACAAGGGAAAGATTTTGCTCCCTCCATGAAATCAAACAACATACTTAATTCTATCAAATGAAAACATAAGGCAGTCTAAATAATTGGTCTGTTTAGAGATTGGGGTATCAATTTCTATTCCATCATATTTATTGTAATAGCAGCAAGAAATATTTATGCCGGCAACATACAGTGATCAAAATCTGGGAGGAGATGACCACCATTAATTACAACTGAAGTGTTATACTCCTGCACCCTAACATTGCGTACTTCTGCTCTCCCTTCTTGCTTTATTATTGCCATGTTCACTGCTTTCTTTTATCTCTCAATCAAAGAAGGACATTCAAAAGCATGACTATGCTATAACAGATTGAAAGCCTATCTAGCTTGTACCTTGGCTTCAACAGTGCCCAGTAGCAAGCACTGTATTTATTTCTGCTTCCAAGAATTTGTGGCTCCCCCATATTTGGAGCCAGAGGTGGTTTGTGTGTAGTACTCCTGATGGATTTTTCTCTCTGAATAAGCTATCTAATCACCTTCTGGATCCATGTAAACTTTCCCCATCTATTATTTCCTCAAACAAGGAATTCCACAACTGAGTTCTTTCACAGAAAAAAAATTAAAAAGCAAACAAAAAAAACCAACCTTTTTTTGGCCCTGACATAATTTTTTCATTTGATGTCTCCTGTATGAAATACAAGGCAAGTAATATGCTTTGTGACCTCTAGAACATTCCTTATCACATGATGACAAAACAAACTTCAGTGAAACAGACGTGAACACAAGATAGAATGAACTTTCTACTGCCCTCTGATGGGAAAATTACAGCCATGTGTCTTCCATCACTTGGGTTATTGACAAAACATGATTTACCCAAAAGCTAGTATTTAACACTTACTACAGCTAAATGTTTACTTAATTAACTTGTTCTGCATCTTTTTTTTTTTTTTTTTGCCTAAAATTTTTTGTATTTTTGCACTTCACTTTTGATAAAGCAATACCTGCTATCCAGACAGCTTTGGAAAGAAAAAAAATCACAGAATATCTATGAAAATATGCAAGAATGCCCAAAGTTGTCCTAATTTAGAACAAGTAAATATCATTTGAAAATACCCTATTATTAGGAACAAGTAAATATCATTTGAAAATATGCAGATGAACTGAACTATTTGTCATTCATTCTTCCTAAGTGATCATTATTTCTTATTCCAAACATTTTAGTGAGTCAGAAAACAACAGGACAAAAAACAGCTGAGGTTCTCATCTCAGCTAAGTAATAGCACTAACAAAACCCAAAAAGCAAATAATAAAAAAATTAATAAGCAAAAACTTTCACAGTGAAACAAAGAAGAGGGTATGAATGAATGCTCAAGGATCTGACTTACTAATCAGATCAATCAAATTATTTCGTGAACAGAAAAAAACACATAAATTACTATCTGGTTAAAGGGGTTTTTTTGTTTGTTTTTATGTTGTGTTTTGTTTGTTTGTTATAGCTTTTTGTTTGTTTCTTTTTCAAAATTAACTGTTGAGTCTTTCTCTTTTGCTTATTATTTTCTTCTGATTTGTGTTTGCTTAAAAATGTTTTTGACGCTTATAATTTCTTTTAACACATCTAAATGACATTTTTTTCTTCAGAGGCCTGTGTATGTTATTGTACTTCTGAACCACCAAAGTATTTTTCCTTTCTGGAAAATAGATAGCAGGTTTGGTGGACTTTTTTACCTAAACATAAAGCCCTATTTTTTAGCAAATACAGAAGAACTTAACTTACAAGTTGAACATGGGAAATCACCTGTTATAACTTCATCACCACTAGACCCCAGGGAATCAATGTCTTAAAGTCAATAACAGTGTTCTAATTAAAAGCATAAAGCACCATCATGAGAGTGTGTGGGGGAACCTTTACAAAGAAGCCCCAAGTTCACTGGTGTGATCCTGATATGGCTGATTGCGCTGTGACTTGCCTTTATGTGCTTATGTAAATAGCCCTGGCTGCTGCAGAGAGCTCCCAGGCTGCCCTGCCAGGGAGAGCCCTTTCCCCAAGGGCTTTCTCTTTGTGAAGCACCAGCTGCTCCCAGTTTGGCATTGCTGGTCCTTATCGCCCGTGGCAAAGAGGGGGAAAAATTAATGAGAAAAAACTGTCTGATTTTATCTTTTTTGTTTTAATAGAACCTTGTTCCTTGTGCCCCTGTTTCTCTAAACTGAAGCTTTAGGGGCCTGCAGAACACTTTATTTATCTATTATTAGTACACATAAAGATAAGGTTCTAGCTCTGAGTATTTCTGCAGTGTGTAGTGCTCTATTCACAGGCACTCTGCAAATGTGTTCAAACATTGCTATTTACACTTTTACCTCTTCTGAAATCCCGGCACTTAATCCAATTGCTTTCTGTTTTCTGCTACTTAAAATGCAAAGGAAAAACTGATAAAGAGAAAACATTTATATTCAGGAACTTCCTCCACTTCAGAAGCACGCACGCAAATGTTAATATGGCATGAAATGTACACTTGTGAAATGTTAAGTTTACTGTTAATAAGCTTGTGAAGAAAATGTAATTACATCTGATGATGCCCTGGTTATTGTGAAATTAAAAAAAAAAACCACCCTCAACTTGATCCTATGCAAAAATACAACTCTTTTTTACCAGCCAGTTATAACTGTATTAGCCAGTTGTAGGGGGAGGGGAAATGCTGCAAAGAAAGGGATTAAGTATATATTTATTTTCTTCAAAGTCTCTTTCATTACATTTCTGCTATAGTGTTCCTCATGCCCTTCAGGCTCAAAGTGGCAAAACCATGTTGTGCAGCTGGCAATGTGGAATTCCTCTTTTTAGGGCTTTTAGTTGTGTTAAAGCAAGACCTGGGTTATTTAGTTCATAGTGTGAAAGAGAACTAGCCCAAATGATCAAGCCTATGATTTCTAAAATTAATTGATATAATGCTGTTTTATTAAATCTAATGATGAAAATAACAATGAAAGCATGATTACACATTAAAGATCTGCTGTTCTTGATCTTGTAAGAAAAGCAATACCAGTTTTTTGGAGAAATAATAAATAAGAAAGTGTGAAAAATTATTGTTTCTTTTTCTGCTATATCTTTTTTATTTTTTTTCTTTCCAGATGTCTTCTGCATTCTGTGTTATGCACAGGGATTTACATGATCACATTCTGTAGAACTGTTTATTGAAGCAGAGAAGAATCTGGCAGTTCACATGCCATTATTTTCACACTTTTCCCTGGTCTCTGTAAACCTTCTGTAGAACTAACCTCTACAAAGTCATTTTGCTAGGAAAAGAGAAAGCATAGCAAAATTAATTCCTGGTGAAAAGAGTCAAGTATTTGCATGAGGTAAACTGGTAACACTTCATCAAAATGGCATTATGCACCATTTCAGTGATTGAACTAGGAATAGTGGTTACACAATATCAACCTGTACAACATATTTGCTACAGAAATATTTGCATTTGCTACTGTCCTTCAGTGACAGGTTTTAAATGGTTTGTCAAAAGGAAGGGACTGTGTATGCAGGTTGTTCTCAGTTTGACTGAGGAGCCTTGGAAAGATTTGTGAAGAAGATGGTATGCGTGATCCAAATGGTAACAATGATTGTACTATGCTTTTTCTTTTTCAGTGATTTGGTCTTCAGCTTTGCTGTATTTATAACAGGGATCTACAACCTTTGAGATTGAGATGTCCATGTCACCTTCCTTTGATATGACCAAGCAGAGAAGTGCAACAAGAAGTCTCAGTGTTACACTGATATTGTACTTCTAACTAAAATATTTCCCTTTGCAGTTCAGCTGGGCTTTTTCAACTTTCCACAATGTTCATGCTTAAGTAATAAAATGAAATATATAAACCAGCACTTTTTTTTTTTTTTCATCTATAAGGGACAGTTTCCCTAGTAAGGTTTTTTTTTTCAGGAGCATTACATGTAAAAAATAATGAATCAGAATACAAAATTTTGATTTGCTATTGCTTTGTTTAATAGATAAATAAGTCTGTAACAGCCTTTCCAAAAGAACTGCAAAACCTGTAAGCACTTTTATTTCTTTCTTCAGCAATTCAGTAGCAGATGACCAGACAAACACATTGGTTAATTGTGCCTTATCCTGTAGTTGGAAAAAGAAAATATTATATATTTAATGGTTTTCAAAAAAGGGTGTATTTATTTCTTCAGACACTTGAGCATTCTTAGCGACACTTTGTTAAAAATAGATCACAGAACTGGAGACAAATAAAAACAAATATTATGTCAGTCTTATTTGCTTTTAGGTTTTCACTCTTTAAAATTAGTGTTTTCTACCTTTCCTCACAACCCCAAGATTTTCTTAATAAATAAATACTTCAGTGCTTAAATAATATACATTGACCCTTTGATCAATGCCAACTAATAAAGGATTTAAACTCTTCAGAATTTCTGGCATCTATTTTATTCAGAAAAGGCACACAAAGACTATTTTTCTCCCAGTGCAAGCAGAGTATGTTAATGGTGGGGTTTTTTGGTGATTTTACACTGACTTCAAGGGAACTCTAGAAGATTAAATGGATATAAAGTCTGTCAGGAAAAATCACTGTCCAGATTTTTGGTGGTGGATTTTTTATTTTAATAATTCTACTTTAGGGTGTGTTTCTGCAAATTGGTAGTCTTCATTGTGTAACAATAGCAGGTAATATAGTTTTTTGTATATGTAGTTAAAAATTGCACATTGCACCTCATGAAACCATGTTTTAAGCATGGGAAACTCGGCAATAAGATTGTCAGCAATGGTTTTTACCTTACCAGTACTGAAACAGAGGCACTAAGAAAACTACACCTGTCAAGAATGGGATGCCACATAAGCAGAAGGAAATTTGTCTTCTATCAGCTTAGAGTCTTTTTGTTTTGCTTAGATATTACCATGTTAAAAAATGAAATTCAATAACTAAATATAGGAAAACAGATTACTGGCCTCCTAAAGTTGAAACACAACATGATTAGTAAGAGGTCCATTGAGACCCAAATTGTTGGTGATATAAAAATGAATTTATTAGGACCCAAATAGTGATATGCAACTTCAGAGAATTCAAACAATTTATAGAGTATTTTCTTGACCTTTGTTTTTTTTTTTTTTTTTTGTATTTCCTTTCTGTTGTGGAAAGTTATGAAAGGAAAAAATGCAGTAAAATAATATAACACTTATGAGAGAGACAAATAATAAAAGACTTCTTCATGATAGCGGGTGATGAAATTGTGTAGATCACTAAACTTCCAATTTAGTCATTCTTTTCATAATAGAAGGCAATAATTCTGCCATTGGATGAAAACCAAAGGGGGGAGTGTTTATTGATTTAGGCTCCTGAGCCAAAGGTCTTGAAGTGTATTAGCCTCAGTCTTGGCTAGCAGCAATCCTGAGTTAGAAAGAATAACCCCTTGTCATTATTTCTATAGGGACATCTTAAATGAAAATCACATTCTATTAGTTATGAGAGAAAATTTTGAAAAATTATACATATTATTAATAACTTTAAAGTTAATTTTTTAAAACATGCATTTAAATGATACCGACCTTCTTTTCTCTTATTTACACTGTTCATCTTTCTCCAGTCTGACCTCAGAGGCTTCTGACTATCTTCAACAAATTGTTGATAACTGTATGTATCTGCATACCTAGGTTTAGCTGGAAAGACCTGGCTTTCATCCCTTACATTTGAAAGCTGCATCCAGATGTTCATAGTCAGCTCATAGCAAATTATAGAAAAGAATGAGAAATATCTAGTTATAAATCCATAATTAAACAGTGTCCCTGTACACTAATTGGATCAGATATTCATAGTGCATAACTTGGATAATTATCTGACACACTGCCTGCATAGGTAGAAATGTGTGATACAAACTTTCAACTATCAGTCATTAAAAATCAAAATGCTTACTCTCCAGAAAAAGAATGACTAATTTAATAGAAATTAATTTTGAAAGCCTGTGAATGACTTCTGGAAAGAGTTTTCTTGACTTAAAAGTTCCTTCTAATTCATACAATAAATTGAGCAGAGGTAACCACTGTTACTGATATCAGTTCTTCTGTTATAGATATGTAGGGATAATGCACTCAGTCCTTTGTGCAGTCAGAACTGGAATTTTGTTTTCCTTGTATGTTTTAAGGACATATCAGGTGATAGCATCAGAGGGGAAATAAGCAGGAAGGAGGCTGCAGCTCTACAATAGCGCTAAAATTAGCTCTCTATTGAGTGATAGCATAGGACAGAACTCAATATTTGTTGTCCCATACAGTTTTTTCACAAAAAAAATCTTACTGAATCTACCCACCATGCATACCTATGATTTTAGCTTAAAAGATATTTTTACTTTTCAAAAACCACATTTTCACAGTACCCACTTACAAATCTACTGGGTTGAACCATGAGTATAGCATTGGAATTGCCAACACTGAAGTATTTCTCTTCCCAAATCTGTGAAATACTAGGTCTAAATGCACAAAAATACTTAAATTTTTCAAAACAAAACCCAAACCCTTTGGGAGATTAAGAACCTAAATTCAGAGATTATGACCCTCAAAAACATATTTCTTGGCCTTCTATGATAGACTAATTACACCAGTGAACAAGAGAAAAGCTATGAATTTCATCTATCTCGCAGCCCCTTACAACATCCTTTCCTGTAAATTGGAGAGAAGTGTGTTTGATATGTGGGTAGTTTGGAGGATAAGGAAATGGTTGGACAGTTTTGTCCAAAGGGTAGTGGCAGGCAAGAATTGTTAGTAACATTCCTGTTTATGGTACTCATATATTCACCTCAGACGGCGCTTCTCATTTATATTTGCCATTGGCCAAATATCAGTATAGCTCCCTGTGCAGCAAGCTGGCTTTCTGGATCTGGTATGTAAGCATCTGACTCTCCCTGTGGGAGCAGCTGTATGGATTCCACCAAATGTCAGGAATCTTGTAAATTATGGGATTGCAACAATATACCTAGAATCCATTTGTAGATATAGCCCTAAGTCACTTATTCAAAGTCAAACCAAATTTGTAGCAGAGCAAGAAATCTGGTCCATATTGCAATACCCAAAATACTCTACTCATGAAGATTTCGTCCTCTTGTTCTCTTACTAAACTTTTTCCCCAAACAAGCAGTAATATGAAACAAAATTGTACAATGCTCTTGTGCACATGGGTTGATTCTTGGGATGTCCTGCACAGGGCCAGGAGTTGGATTCAATGATCCTGATAGGTCCCTTCCAACTCAGCATATTTATGAATATATGATAAAATCCTTAGGTTATTTTTCTTCACAACTTTAAAAAAGAAGAGGGTTTTGCTGTGGATTGTTGAATTATCAGATAAAAAATTCTAGGCA
Organism: Zonotrichia albicollis; assembly: GCF_047830755.1. NCBI lineage: Eukaryota > Metazoa > Chordata > Aves > Passeriformes > Passerellidae > Zonotrichia > Zonotrichia albicollis. The sequence goes on from NC_133822.1 coordinate 65,158,739, forward strand.
ACTGAAATATCATAAAGGCAAATATTTGGTCTGTTGATTTGCATCCATTTTTATTGGTTTTCTTTAAATATTTTTATTCCTGTCAGGAAAAGTTTTTTTACTAATTGTAATTCCAAGATTAATTGCAGTGTGGAGGCAGAGAGATGCTGGACAAGTCCTGTGCGGTTCAATACTTGTTTTAGCTTTTGGCAAAATTACAGCTATATTAACATTAATGAAGGGCTTGCCTACTGATTTACTTCTTGAGGGTTTTGCCTTGCAAACTGTAGCTGTTTATGTGAAGAACTCCAAGAAGTATTTCCATTGATAGTTCTAATAACCAGGTGAGAATCACGGGAGTGATTCACAGGAGTGAAACTTGCCTACATCTGAAACTTCCCAAAGAGTGAATTAGTCCACGTTGCATAGATCAACAATACAGCCTTAATATCTTCAGGCTCCTCTTCTCCAGGCTAAACTGACCAAGTGACCTCCGGCACCCCTTGCATGGCTTCCACTCAAGGCTCTTTACCATACCTGTAGCCCTATGGACACTCCCTAATATATCTCATGTTGTGATCCAAGACTGCATTGACTGGCACAGAGTAGAGTGGGACAGTCACTTCCTTTGACCAGCTGGCAATTCTGTGCTTAATCCAGCATGGTGAAAAACACATTCTTTTCTCTCACAATTTTTAAAGTGTCTTGTTTGCAAAAGCCTATGTGCAATATTTGTTTGATTTCTTCCATCATGCAGATTTATGAATATCCATACAAACATATTCATATGTAAATCTCACTTACTGCTTTAAATTTCCTTCAATTTGTCCTGTTGTTGTTTGTTGTAGATTGTTTGTTTTTCTCTTTTTATTGTCTTTTAATCCAAGAAACAATATATCACAGTGGACATAGAGTTTCCTGTTCTCTCACATTTCTTAAACGGTACTATGAGGGCAACTTGCTATTTTTTTTTTCTTCATAAATGAATGATTAAATAAGGGTGAAAATGTAACACAAAGTAAAATGAACTCCAGAGCACCCAAGGTTGGCACATCATTATTCAGGCCATTGTTAAATGCTGAATCTATACCAGTATGCTGTGGCTTGCTAATCTGAGAAAAAACAGTGATAGTGCTGAACAACATCAAGGGCTCATTGTCTTAGTCCCCTTATTTCCTCACATTCCTTTAATAACTGAACTGTTCAAAGATCACAGGCCACTGCAAAACAAGCACACATTAGCGGAAAGGGACATAACCTATGCCAATATAATTCTAATTCAAACAATTTAATACCTGTCCCAGGGAGTCTAATTGTATTGCTCAGTCAGAGAATGAAGAGCATCACAGTTGTCTCAGACTCATATGAAAACAGGCAGATTGATTGGTCCTGCTGTCCTGTCTATGTTAGCAATCATGCTGGCCCCACTTCCCATGCATGCGAAATAGAAATAGTTTAGAGAGACATTTTATAGAGCAAATCTGTGGCTCTCAGTAAATACAGCTAGGATGAATGGACCATTTCTGCATTTCCTCTGGTTAGGTATTAGGTTTGGTATGTGCCAATTGAGAATATAGCTGCAACTGGCACCTCAGAACATTGGTTGAAAGAGAATAACTTTTGTGTGCTGTAATATGAGAGTATGAGTCGTATAGAAATAGCTAAATAGTGAACACTAGTGAAATATAACATTGCACGTTAAAGAGAACATTAAGTCGTATATGACATACAAATTACTTCCCCAATGAAGTATATTTGATTTTTTTTTTCTGTGAACTGAAATGTTACAGATGGTATAAGTGTAAAAGAAGGGGTTTGGATTGATAAGACCATATCTTAAGCATTAACTGAAGTATTTATATTGGACTTCACTATGGAAATGGCACTTTCTAAAATTGTACTTTATTGTTCTAAGGGTATCTTTTAAAGTTTGAAGTGTTAAATGTAGAACGATTTGTTAAATGAAGTATACAATGTTACTATGACTACGTGGTATTCATTCAGAAGTTTCAAGAAACGCAGATATGATAGTATGGACTTAATGTATGAAGCATTACTTAATGTTGTCTCAGTGTCAAAAAGACAAAAGAAAAAAAGATACTTTTAATTTTTTTTTTAAATTTCCTTTTAGAATAATATAGAAAACTGCAGACTTTGTTCTCCATGATATGACAATTAACAAGACAAGAAAAAAAATTAGGAGGCTCAGGTGAACCATATATTAGGGAAGAGTGAGTTTACCTTTTTTAGAAAGAATAGTGAACTACACAAGTAGTTTATTCATTCTCCTTAATTCAGTGTCGAAGAGACATACAGCATGTGTCATTTTTGGGTACAATGGGGTATTCTGCTCAGGTTTTGGTTGCTGCTCCCAGGCTTTTCGCAAATCCTGTCTCATAACTGCTTGGCCTATACACATGTCTCGGGTCCCCCTGCCAGTCTCGGGGATCTCTGATGGCCTTGGCTGCATTTATATGAGTGCATCCAGCATTTACTGCTCAGGAGAAATTCAAGTAGAATGAGGCGGACATTCAATATAAGATGGGGAAGGCAAAGCAGGACTATCCATTCCCTTCAAAACATTTTTTTGTCTTATTGACACAATACACCACCCACCTAATTTTTAAACTGGGCAATATGGTGCATTTTAAGAGATATTTTTGAGGATTGATTAGTGTCATTGTACCTCTCCGTACCTCCAGAATTGGTATGGTGACACAAAATAAAGCAAGGATGATTTAGAAGAAAAGGAGCATGGAACCTTAGTCACAAATCCTGTGCATGTTATTTGGTCTACAGGATGGCTAAGAAAATAAGTCTATGAACATTATTTTTTGAAGATATGGAGGCTGATAATCAAATAGTTGATTGCAAATCATCCTCTCTTGAAACCTGTATTCATTCTATCTTTAAAAATAGGGATATTAAAAGTATTGTTTACACCATATTTTAGAAACAAAATTCAAACCATATATTCATATGACAAAAAAGAGGAGGATATTTATGGACTCATAGCCCTTTAAATATTACACTATGTCACATCTCAGAAGTGTAAGGCACACCATTGATTCATTTCACAACAGCAGTGCTCCAATGAGCTTTCACACAGATTTCCATATCTCAACACAATTCTATTTCCTTTATGTAAGTTGGTGAACTGAACTACCTGCTACTAAATAACATTAAAATCCAGCTATTTTTCTCAGAGAAACATTTAGGAGTTACTAATTGTTCATTCTAGAAATAGTCAGGCTTTGAGCATATATGCATGCCCATGTGTTAGTGACAACCATTAATTATACTTGTCCTTTTTTCTTGGTCAGAAAACAGAAAATTAAACCCAAGGGTGACCAAGGACTTTATTCTCCAGTTGTATATGTCATATAGTCATTTTCAACTCTGCAAGGTTAAAGGGGTTTCCTATAGTGTTTTAATTTTGCATTATATTGCTTTATATTAATGCAAAAGAGAGAGAGCCCTTAGCACCTTAGCATCCTTGTGTTTTTCCTCTGCTGTACTTTTTTTATTATTATTATTTTTTTGTAATGTGTGGAACTTAAAAGGAGCTTGTGAAGCTTTTACTTTTTTCTTCCCATGGCAAATCCGATGGAATGAAAGCAACACCGTATGCAAAGTAATGAAAAAATTTGGGGGATAATTTCTTCAGGTGTGGACTGTCTGACCTCAGGAACCTGACAGATATGGCTGCAGAATTATTAACAGTCACTCGGGCCTCCAGGTGGAATTAAGGAGGCAGGAATGGCCACTCATTTCAATCTGTGCAGTTAACCTACTTAGATGAGAATCTATTATTTATGGTGATTATCAACCACTGCAGCTCTTGTAAATGGCAGTAGGTCAGTGCTTTGATAATAATTAAGGTATTCATTATGGGATAAAAGCAGAGGTCAGCCTCACTTCTGTCTTTTGAAACAGAATTGAACACAAGGAATTACAAGGCTGAAGAAAATATTGCCAGAAAGAGCCAACATAATTTTTTTTTCATCTTCTTTATTCTGAAGCTGTGTTTTCACAGCTTTCTATATTCATGGTAGCAGTAAAACTAAAAGGTCCCTAATGCCTTCTTTTAAGGAGTTCATTAGAAAGCTGTTAGTGAAGTTTTGTGTATTTTTATTACTACTGCACTCTGGAATGAGACACACAATACCTACAGGAGTCTGAAAAACGGGAGGAAATCATGCATGCAAAGCATATAAACTTTGCACTGTTTTCTGTCTTTTTTTATTGCACTGCATGATAAAACCCCTTGTTGTTTGAGCATATGCACTACTTTATTCTTTAATAATGCAACTTAAATGTCATAGATACCTTACAAAGCTTATGTTTATAAAATTTATTAGACAGTGATATGGTAAATGACTCTTAGGGGATTTGGATATTGCTGAACATTGGAAAAACCATAGGTAGGACTAGCAGATTTTCTGCTATTTACCTACTGAACTAAATCAACCTGAAGAAATACCATATTTAGCCATTACAAGGAAGAGGGGAAAATGTTTGCTTTTTACTGCATAAAATGTCTGGTAAGAGTCATAAGTCTTCTTAATGTTGTTAAAAAACCATCAAATTTTAATGGAATTAATTTTAGCCAGTGACAGTGCCCATTTTTCATAAGATCTAGACATCAAAAGATACTTCTGCATATACATCAGAGAAGTATAAAGACCTGCCAGTCCAGTAAAAGTGCATACCGTTTATAAATATTAATGTTAAGAAGGAATAAGAAAAGTAAGAATAACTTGTATCATGTACAATGTTTAATTCTTTCTTTATTCTCAGATATAAGAATTGTACTGGTTTGAGAGCCAAATTTTTTAATTTGGACAAAATGTTGAGTATGAGAGTCACAGGTCAGTTTAACCCATATGTAAAAACATATTTAGCTCTCCCCACCCAAGCACCAACATCCTTCTCAGATTTCTAGTGGAATGGAACTGTGGAAAATAAGAGCTAACTACTTGCTTTTCTTCACAAACCCAGAGGAATGGACTGAAGATTGAGTAGAGAAGAATGAAGAATGGACAAAATCTCCACAGAATTACCTTGCACATACCTCCAGGAAGATGAAACTCATTTTGATCAAGTTCCTCTGCCAGAATAAAATTATTAACATTTTGAAAAACTGTTCCCTTCATGAGATATAAAATGGCCTCCTCCATCTGTGTTTTGTTTCAATGTCCTCTAAAAATTGGAAGTAAGCCTTTTGTTGCGATCTGGGCACGCATATTCCATGTAAAGGGAAGAACTTACTGTATAGCCCCTCCTTTAAAAAAAAATTCAGGAAATATCTTCAAAATGAATCCCAATGTATCTTATTTTTATTTGTTTTCCAAAATTTCAATAATTATTTTGGATAAAATTCCTGCCTTCCTTTCCTAAGAAAACTCAACATATTTTGTACCAGATGGCTTTAGGACTGCACTGCAATTTAAAGGAAGGGAAAAGGAAAAGAGACAAACTGTTAGATTTTTTAATTTGAAAATGTAGATAGAAAATATATAGGGAAGATGAAAATAGCTTCCTCAAAATGTTTCAATAAGCATTAAAATCTTTTTGTACAGACCAGAGTTTCCAATACATATATAATATTTTTCAAGTTGATGTTTTGGTTGTGTTTTCCGGTAATGCTATGTGACTTCTAAATGAATTATTTTACAGATTCTGATTTGCCTTTAACAGAAAATGCTGATTCACTCTCCTTGAAGCATCAGATTCTGAAAATTGCTAAAATAAATAGGTTGGCATGGTGAATGAAGATAGAAAAGCATTAATGATATCAATAAATTTAAATGCTGTTCCCAGGAATCTTTGTATAGTCTTAAGTCACCTTTCATTTTAAATGGAGTTGTTATAATTATTTTTCCAAAGAAATAGTATTGGAGAAAGGCAAGCTTAAAAAGCAACTCATCACTAGCCCTCCTAATCATCATGGGATAGTTTCCTTATACTTTCTCTGTACAGATCTTAAAAGGATTCTTATTTAAGTAATTAATCAGACAAAATTTTATTTCAAACTTCCAGTTGTTCATAGTTAGATAACAAAATTGGTATTTTGTTATACTAAAATTATTTCATAAGGCATCTAACACCTTATATGTAATAAACAGAAAAGATGGGAATGGTCTGCTGTTTTTCTTTCCCAAAACTTTCTATCACATTATATTCTTTTCATTTTATTTCCCAAGCCTTCTCTTTGCCAGTCTGTAGAGTCAAAAATCTCTCAGCTTGTCCGTATAGCTCGGATCCTCCAGGCCCTTAACCATCTTCACAGCCCTTCTGAACTGGTTCCAGTCCGTCCCCGTCTCTGTTGTACGTGTGAGTCCATCACTGGGCGCAGTGTCTCAGATGTGTCTCACAAGCACTGAGCCAAGGACAAGAATCATCTTCCTGACGTTAGCACTGCTCTGCCCAGCACAGCTCAGGAGCACGGGGGTCTTTTTTGTTATTGCCTTTGACTATTTGATCTCTTTCCCTAATGTCTTCAGTTTCATCCAGGCACCTTCCCATTCTGTTGCTTCTCTTCCCTGTATCCATTTTTTCTTCTGTTATCTTTCTACTTCAGCACTTCTCCTGCTTTTGTCTTTCTATGGAACCCTCAGTGCAAAGAAAAATGGACAAAATATACTCTTCTGTTGATTTTGGCTCAAGCACTGTATTTAGGAGCCACAGACTGTTAGTCAGTTTTCTCTTCCCCCTGCTCTGCCTGGTCTGGAACCTGGAAAGAGGCCCACGTGGAGCTGTATGTGACAACCCAACTCAGTGCCTACAGAAGAGGAGTTCTGTGCCAAGCTCGGTCTCCCTCATATCGAAGTTTAAGGACATTGGAGTCATTACACTTTTACATTTACGCCAAAATGAATCAGCCAATTAGTCACATTTTGTTTAGAGTGAAATTCAAATTAGTCTTCACTGAAGTCACCAGAATAGTGTTGTGCAGCAACTGCCAGTATGCAGTGTTCATGAGTCATGCTACAAATGTTATGAAATAAGCTAAAAATTACGCTTTTTAAAATAGTACATGTAGAGATTTATTTAGTTTTGTTATTTTTTGTTTTCTCCATGACTCCTAAACCTTCATTTTCATGTTTTCTTAAATTTATCTCTGAGGACTAAACCTAGACTATTTTTACTTTAAAATTATAGACTCTGTTATATTCAAGCAGCTGCAGTGTCCAGTTTTTCAGAGGGGATCTGATTATCATGAGGTTTGGTAATTTTGCCACAAGACTTTACTCCTTTGAGTACTCTGACAGTCTAAAAGTAAAGCATAAAACCAGTACTTATTAAATCTCTAGTAGCCCATATTTCTTTTTCTGTATTGTTTTACTGAACATGTATTTTGCTGTCCTTAACTTTGGCCATGTTACTATAAGAGTAGAATACTGGCATGCATTTTTATGTCAAACCCAAAACAGACCCAGCATGAAATATAAGGAATGAAAAATCAATTATTTTTGTTAACCATACAGGATAGCAGCAGTGAAACACTAGAAATGTTCAGAAATGCCAGTTGCTTCATTTGATCCTCCTTCTGACAGGAACTCCATGTGAAAATATGAATCTTTACTGGATATGACTAATTTTGTAAAAGAAGTGATTTATTGGTTTCCTGGCTACATCAAAGTTCCACAAAGTTATTTGCTACCTAAAGGTTATCTACTTCATTGAGAAGTAGATGCCCAAACATTTTTTTTTAATGTGGTTTTGCATTTTCTCTCACTGTGTTTGTTCCTTCACTGGTGAAGTAAAAACCATTACTTACTTTGACAATTTCTAATAAAAATCTGTTGCAAATATAGCCCTGTCTTGTAACTAGCAAGAATGACCCTAATGGTTTCAAGGTATTTAACCTCAGATGCCTGGAAAACATTAAGATTTAATGCATAAAATCATTATTCTGTGTAGTTTTTTAACCAATACAGTCTCATCATGTTATCCTGATTCCTAAGATTTACATTGAGCACAGAAAAAGGGAAAAAGGTGAATAAAGCAACACTCCTACACAAATAGAAATAGAAGGAGAAGGATCTTTTGTCACTTAGCAAATTGAGCACTGAAGTGTGGTCACTGGGTCAAAGTCAGCTCTTGAGAAAAATCAATACCATTTACTTCCCAGGGTTTTCTCTTCTTTATCAGTCCCTAGTCTCCAATGGCAGCCAAAATCCAAGTCTGTGCTGGCTCTTCACTATGAGGAATACCCAGATACAAAAGAAAATGTTGACATTTCTTCTGTTTAACCTGACAAATCATCATTCAAACTGTATAGCCAAATAATGAAAATCAGAGAATGACAAGTGAAAGCTCTAGACAGTGCATGATCTCACCTATACAATTAGAGGGAAAACAGTCTCCTGTCCCTTTTTTTTTTTTTTTTTTCACTCTAAAGCAAATTTTCTAAGAAATTATCTTGTAGAAGTTTTATTTGAACTTTGGTGTTTGTAATGACTTATATTGTCTTGCCAATCAAGAACTCCTGGGAAAAACCTAAATCAGCAAATTCAGGAAAACATTAAGTTCAAGATGAAATAAAAAATATTCAATGTCCTCATTTGAAAGTGTTCTGAGAAATATATATACCCTTAGATTCTTCTTGTAGTAAATTATGTCTTATTCATGCAAGATTTTCAAAATTATTCTAATGATACCTGGAGCGAGACAATGGTAATGGCTATGTTGCTATGCAGAAAGATAAAGGAAATACCTTCTAAGTAGGTTGCTTGAATAATGAGACTATGCACACATTCTAAAGAGGACTCTAATATATATTTTTTCTGTCAGCCCACCCCACACTGATGAGGAAACAGAAAGAGAAGGGGAGAAGATCAACAGAACCAACAATCCTGTCTATAACACATTAATCATTGGCTCTGAGATGGTACATGAGAACTGATAATTTAAAGATGTTTGAAGCACCCAGAGAATATGACAAGACATGGCATAAACCAGATCTCTTTCCTGACCAAAACTGATTTGTCATTTGATCTGTGAGAATAATAGCAATAATATACTCACAACAGAGTGTGTTTTTGACTCAGTCAGGTTCCACATCCTCTCTTTCCCAAAGGTATACTACTGTAGCTGCCATATTAGAATTCCATTATTATTAAATTTCTCTAGGATTAGTTTAATAATCTGAGTTAAAAAAAAAATTATAAGACATAACTAGTTACAACTAAAGGACAGGTTACATACATGGTTTTTAATTTTCAAAGTCTCCAGCCTAACTGCAGGCTGCTGTGATGTCACAAAACACCTATATTGCCCACTGGATGTAGTTTGTGCACTTCCAAAAAAACAGGGCAATTCTTCAATATCCTATGTGGGTAGAGAATGCAATAATATGTATAATATGCTTATAAAAAAAAACATATCTCATGAGAAATCTAAAAAAGACAGTATGTTTTCAAAGCTTACTAATTGATTAAGTAGGACCTTCACAGATATTATAAAAATGTAAAACCAGAAAAGAAATCTATGTATCTGTGCTTGGAATTGCATCTGCTTTTATTTTTTTATTACTACTTTGGTGACATATTAAAAGAACTTGGTTCTATTTCTTTCTTTTATATTCACAACTGTCTTTATTCACAGAATGTAAAGCAGGAATATTAGAGGTGTAGTCCTTGTTTGAGCACACCAAAAGCTGTGTTCAAACTGATTCCCTGTGTTGTTAACCGTGCAGATCACTTTTGTTTGGGAAACTGAAGAGGCTGAGTGAGGAACAGGGTTGTGCAGGCACATTCCAGGCAGTGTCACTAAGAGAGTAATTTCTTCTTGGACTCATCTACAGCAAGGAATAAGCCTCAGAGCTGCCGGTGGAAAAGCAAAAGCAGACCCTTCAGTCTCTGGAATTTCATTTTTATTAGAGAAAACAATATTAGAAAAAATAAAAAGAAAGAGAAAAGAAAAAAGAATATAAAGAATTTTTAAACTGATCCCTAAATAATTCTAATACAAATGCAACTGATGTGAATTGCAAAGAAGACCTCACAAACTTGTGATTATAATTAGGGGAAGGAAGTGAGAAAGGCAGGACATTAATGCCTATTTTTTTAGTTATTTGATTTACAATACTGAATACTGGGATAAAAGGCCAAAATGTACATCAGAAAAGTATCATGCAGTGAGGATGAATGAAGGAGAAGTAAGAATACTTCTCCTTTGGAAAAGGCATAAACAAATAATATTTTTTGTATAAAATGATAAAATTTAACAGTAGGTATCAGGTTAAATTGGTGCAGGTTTTCCACATACACAGACAAGTTACAGGAGGGGAGTCTTCTCTGGATGTAAAACACTCTGTTGATAAAAGAATAAATTCTTGAATATGGAAGTGCCTTACTTGATATGCTAACAGTATCATTATAGGTAAATGTTGGCTAAAAATCAACTACAGTAACAATTGAAAGGAAACTTAATCAAATAATTTTGTCCAAGAGTAAAACCATAAATCAGAAGGTCAAGAATAGATGCAAAGAGTTTAGTTGACATGTGAAAGAATAGATTTATCTCTTGCTGAGGATCTGCAAGTGCTTGCATCTTTATACAATGGATATTTTGGTCATATAAGCAGTTTTTGTTCTCAGAGAGTCTGCTGTAAAGTTTGCTCTTCAGCTGCTAAGATGAAAATTTCATTTTCAAAACGTGGCAAATCTTATTTATGTCTGTGTAAAGGCAGTTTCCTTTTGATTTTCTTATTAAAAAAAAAATTGCTAAAATCCCTTCAGGATTTTATTAAATTTTCACCAATCCCTCAAGATGTTTCTGCTGTCATCTTGGGTTACAGGACAAGACTTATTTTCTCATCAATAGGAGTCATTTGAATAAGAGATTCATTTAATTAATTTTAAGCATCTCTGGTGTAGAAATATGTGAGGAATTATGCAGTTTAGTTGTCTTCAATAGTCAGAGAAAATTATATAAATGCAGTCAATGCAATCTTTTCCACAAAGGATTTTTTAAAAATATTAGAATAAATGCCACAATTAAGCACAAGATTATTTCTTTCCAACCTCTAGAAAGAGAGTTGAGGTCTGCTTTTTCAGTTTTAGACAACAGTTGCCATTTAAAATCTCATAAGGTTTTTTTTTTATTAATAATGCTTGCAATATCCCAAGTAGTTTAAAAACTAATTAAAATACTAATTTTTTTGTTCTCATAATATCTGCTTTTATTGTGATCTACTTTATTCTTCAATTAATTAAGTTTTACCTTAGTTTGCTCAAGAAATTTTTAAAATAGTCCTATCCAGGTTTCATTCACAGCTTTCTGTAGTAAGTTTTACGTGTGCCAGTGTTATCTCAGGATAATAAGACAGTAAGAAGGAAGTCATGTTTTGTATTTCTGTTTTGCAACAAGACTGCACTACAACAAATTAGATGTGGTGGGAACTGAGACCAACAGAAGAACGGTTTATACCTCCTGGTTTATGGTACTACCTGGGAAGAACTCTGTCAAACAAGGAAAAGTCTGAAAGAAGGAGCTATATGAAGGGAAGTGGAAGAGTAATAATTATAGAAATTATATTTCAGAAAGCAGAGGGCTGAGCGACAGGAGCAAGGTCAAAGGTGGTAAATTATATTTGTGAAGAGACTTGGAGACAGACCAGAAGAATTAGATGTGAATTGCACATGAATCTACAGGCAGGAGATAATTTGGGTATCATAAGTTTTCTACGACAAAAGATTCAATTTACACTCAGAAAAGTATGTATCTCAATTCATATGTAGTTTTAGGTTGTGTTTTTTGAGGTCGTGTGAAGTGTTATTGTCAGACAGATGGTTTCATATTTCCATGAAAGACATTATTTCAGGAGTACTCTGAGGGTAGCACATTGCTCCTCATTAAAGGAGACATTTCACCATAATGAGAAACATGCTTTGCTTATAAGGCCTCTGTGGGAAGTTATAGCAAGCATTTGCTAATGTTCAATAAAACCAGAGATTGTAAAAGGAAATTCTTAAGATAGACATGTACCTTGTAGCTCAGCAAATGTGGAGTTGCTGTTGCTGTTGCTTGTAACAGGTCACAGACTGTGTGCTAAGCTAACAGAACAAGCATCAAGTCCTGTCAGGCTTTGTCAGGACTTTTGGCCTGTCTAGAAATTTGTTTCAGCTTGTAACAGCATTATCTAATACCCAGAGAACTGCTGTATGTGTTGTTTTAGCTTTTCCTTTGCTTTGCACAATGGTGCAGTGTAACACTTTTTGTTATATATATGTAGACTTCAAACTAATAGACACTAATATCAAGTGACCTTTCAGCATAGAACGAACTGTCTTTGACCCCAGAATAAAATGCAGCTGTGGGTGAGTTGAAAGGGGAGAGCAGGCACAGGGTGATGTCAAAGGCTTTGAAGCGCAGGCACAGACTGATACTGCAGTCCCGTGATTGTAAACACTTCACCAGTGGTCAATTCCAGGTCATCAAAAGAATAAACCCATGCGTCAGGTATATGTACCTTTAGAGATAACAAAGGCAATGAAGTACAAATATACAATGTATTTAAAACATATCTTTGAAAGGAAAGTTGCAGGTAAAACTAATTTGCAGACAATAAAAAGAAGAACAAGGGGTAGAACAAGTCAATTGACAGAAGAAACTGACTCCAACCAGATTGTAAAGAGAAACAACCAACAACCGTACTGCTCCAAGCATAGACACAGACAACTAAACCTGCAGTTCCTCTCCTGCATGAAGCCATTGGCCTCACAATAGTGAGTGTAGCATTTGAGACACACATAGAGACTGAAAAGTGTGTGTATGTGCGTGTGTGTGTGTGCACCATTTTAACGATATACCATTTGAACCATCTTATCATCATTATAGTTGTTCTATTAACCATGTTTTATTAGACAGTTAATACTTTAGTTAGACTAAGAGTATACAATTGGCTTTGTACATATATGATGCTTTTATTTTGGCCATAACCCTTTTGAATACCACAAACTGATGGGAATAAAATTGGTTCTTTCTGTAAACTGGATACAACAAACTGGTGGCATATATTAATTGTAATTCTTACCAATAGTTCGACTTTGTAAAACTGTAAATGCCATACAACAAAGCCCACAGTTATTTATTTGCTAAAAGAATCTAATCTTTTCTGATTTTATGTAAACCCCAAATTTTTATTTGTTTTATAACTGGAAGAGGTCTGACAAATGTTAAGTTTTTAAAAATTTGATAATATTAGGTAGCTCTGTTACTAACTCCAAAGAAGAAGGTGCTTTGAGAACTTACTCTTTATTAGACACAAGAATTTACAAGGCAACCAGAGGTACTCAATGGTTCTAAATGCTGGAAAAGCTTTGATCAGAGTTTCTGACTTATTTAACAGAGAACTCAACCAACCAGCTAAAAGCCAGACTTTTTCACCTTCCACTATTTTTCTTGCTTCAGATGAGTGTCTTAACCCTTTGTTGTCTCTCGAACTGTTATTGTTTCTCTACTACTTCCTGCTCTGCAGTCTTTCAGGATACTGATTCAAGTTTTCATGGCAATTTCAGTGAGTTTTTTTCCCCCTTTAAAAACTTCATTTCAAGACTTGTAAAGATCCCTTTTCAGTCATTGAAGAAGAAAGAAAAGGAATAATTATCAATATCAATATATTCTTCTTCCTTTCTCTAAAGAAAAGCAAAACAACATACTGTAGCAGCAATCTACATAGTTTTATTGATATATTGGTATTTGTGTGTCACCCCAAATTTTTTACAATCCTGTGGGGATTTTCAGTCATCATTTTGCAAAGTTATTTTCTTTATTCTGTTTTTAATTAAATGGTTTTACCAGTGTAGGGCAAGCATAACTCACACCAACTCACAAGTTCATTCAAATTGTTCATACACCTGCTTATAAGGGATTATGTTTTGAACAGTAGTCTAGGAGAAACATTTTCATACTTGCATGCTATATTTTTGTTTATTTTTTCAAGAAAATATTTTTCTTCTCAGGTTAGGCAGTGGAACATCTGATGAGGCAAAATATTGTTGTTTACACCTTGGTCAGTCAGTTCCTCTAAAGTGATGGGAAAGTCTCAGAACAATGTGTGACTTCCAGGGCTGTGAGTCCCTTGAGCTTAAGCATCTTCCTCCAACTTGGGATGGAAATCTTTCAATTTAATTAGTTATCCTATGGCTATTTCTCTATAAACTCTCCTCTGCTAAATCCCTCCTGACATCTACAAACAAAACCTCACTGCCTTGGAATGAACCAAGACTGATTCCCTGTGACTGATCTCACCAATAAGCTCGTTGTTAACAAAGGCCTTTGGAGCTGACAGCGGGTCTGTGCCATGGGGCCTGAGGGTAAGTGCCGTTCCCAGGTCAGGCTCCTCTGCACTCTGCAGATGCTTCAACTAGCACTGTCTGTTTAATTAATTTCAGTCTGCTTCACCTATTTAAGCTTTTCACTTGCCTGCTGTTTTCCCTATCAATAAATATAAGTAACAGATTATAAAAAGATAAATTCTGTATAGAGAGGGATGAATCATTTATGCTAACATGATTATCCCTTTCCATCATTAAACTTGAAGTCTTGTATGCAGCATATCAAACAAATTATTTGAGTATATTGTATTCCTGATATAGTTGAGGTGTTCATATACAAGCAATACCTATGTTTGTAAAAATATGGTACAGTATCTCCCTCTTTATACACATGGCCATGAAAATATATTAGGATATAGCCATTTAAATACATACAGCTTTTATGACTAGATAGTTAAATTTTTTCCTAAATTCATTTAAGCATGATACAAATTTCAGCTTATCAGAATTTGTTAAAATCTATTTGTATTAGAAATATTTCCTGTGTCAGGTAGACCTGGAACTCTGTTTTGTTAAAATGATACATAAGCAGGTAAGCCTATTAATTTTAGTATTGTTGTATTGGTGGAGCTATACTGACCTACTGTGCCAGCAAAGCATTTGAGTGCAAATCCCAACCTTACACAAAGTGTGTTTTTCTAGGATACTTGAGCTATCATTTACAAATCCATACTAGCATTAGAATTTTAGCCTTCAACATCAGTAGTCATGTCTATGTAACAGTCCTATAAGTAAAGCCATGGTTTTATAAGATGGGATGAACAGGAATATAGCAACCTGCCACCACTGGAAATGAAGGTCTTGAACCAAACAGCTCTCTGTCCTTGGGCGAACTTCTCTGTCGTCTGGGAAAAGAGTCTGGTCTTAGTTCACTCAAAGAGCTGATTTAACTCAGAAACAGGTTCATCTCCTGCCTGGTCAGTTTAACAGCCCAGGGAGACTGGGAAGCACACTACAGATGGCTCAAGGGAGGAAGGGAATCTGTAGGATCACAGGAAGAGGCAGAGAAGGAGAGGCAAAGATGGACAAGAGAGTAAAACTGTCCTTTCTCAATGTAGTGGATAAGACCAACACAGCTGAATATAGAAGGACAACTCAGGTATTTTGAATGATCATAGTGGACACAGGAGATACAGAAGGGTATTGAAGAGTGACAGTGACCAGAAGAACTGGTGACCTTATTTAGGTGAAGCAATATTGGCCAATTTTGAACTATGCATCTTTCTCTGAATTTCTGCTTTCTGTGTTAGAATAGTGATGTTCATTGAGTATGAGGTAGGACATAGCTCTTGAAAATGACATCCAAGGCTAAAGACAGGAAGAAATTCTGAGTAAATGGATCTGTGACTAAGGGAGTCTGACAGCTTTTTTTTTCCACTCAAGGCGTAAAAACTTTCCAGACAGGGACATGTTTTTTAACTTCGAGTTTACTAGAATAAGTTTTTTTTCCCTCCCAAAAAAAACCAAAAAAATCAAGTTAAAACATTTCTCTAGTAACTGTGATAAATTTTGGACATATAAGTGAAGATAAACCATATATGAACAACCTCATGTCCTTCTTTTTCCTCTGAATAACAGAACATAACTTCTTTCTGTTTTTACCTGCAAAAAGAAGAAAATCAACCTAAATGTCCATAATAAAAACCCCATAGTTTCTAAATGTTGATAACACCTTTTAGTTAGAAATTGTGCCACACCAAAATTGTTGCACATTTTAGGAATCTCAGTAAACAAAAAAGTACAGCTTTAAAATAAGTGCTGAAACTTAGCCCTAAACTAGTTTTCCTCAAATGATAGGCAGTTCAAATTATCAATTTTAATTTTCATTTAATAACTTTTATTTAATAGCATTTTGGCAGAAAAATAATATTTTAATTAACTGTCTTGTTAATACTAACCAGTATTTCCAGCATGCATGGATCATCCTGTTCTCATAACTTTTCCCTGTTTCTAAGCCCAAAGCAGGTGACAAGCACTGCAGAAATAGCTGCTCATAGAAAGCAAGCTGCTCTCCAGCAGTCTTACTTTTTTCAGCTGTTGGCTATGTAAGCACCATTTTACTCTAATTTGTCAGAGCAACAGAAGAATCCCAATTATCCAAGTGATTGAAAGAATGTGCAATAGACTACATTGTTATTTGCATATTATAAGTAAACCTACTGTCATATTTCTACGAAAAGTTCTTTCAAATTAATAAAACATCATAGTATGACAGGTACATTCATCTACAGTTGATGGGTAGTGATGAGATGACAAGCAGCAGTGAAATAGTTAAAAATGTTGTCATTTAAATTAATCTTCAAAGTTAAGTCCTCCAATTAAGGTGAGTGGAAGATGTCTAGAAATATTTTAGTGCTATTTTTTCAATCTTTACTAATTGCCATAAAGACAAAAAGTACAGGCATTTACATTATTAAGGCTTTCTTTTCACCTAAATGTAATTAAAATGAGTAACCAAGCTTTGAATCTTGGAATACAGCATAAGGAAAAGTTTAAGGACACCTTTTTTTTCCAGTAATAGCTTCCTGCGGTCCAGTAAAATATTTTGCCATAAAAACCTTCCAACCTCTCCACCACTTATGTGTGACTCTCGAAAGGCTTATATTTGAATAAACACCCACAACATTTCAGCTAGGGAAAAATAAGCACACAGCACAAGAGATAAAGAATGTTGTTCCATTCCTCCATATGGGGCCTCTGCAGTGCAGTCTGTATGTGACTCTCACAAGATGTCTCAGAAATTCACACAGCTGGTGCGGAATTTGGCAGCTTGCTAGCTGCGTGGTACATATTTCTGGGAATGTCTGGCATTTCTCACTGCCTCTTGAATTGATGCAGGGGGCTGCATGAGGTCCTGATTCCAAAGCCTGTGTGCCCTGACACTGACTGGCATGGGAGGCAGCTGCTCCCCAAGAGCACTGGGGAGGTTCCTCAGCCCCTGTCCAGCCTGCACATTTGGAAGCTAAACCTTTGCTTACAGCATAGGTTAAGAAGCTGGTAGTTTGTATTTGGTCTGATTTTGCTTTTTCTGAGGTGTGCGTTAGACTGGTAGGAAGCCAAAAGAATGAAATATAATTTGAATTCTGAATTCTGTATTCATGAGCGCTCTAAAGGCAAGCCCTTACTGAATGCAGACACTGAGAACCAGCATGCACTTCTCTGTTCTCACCAGAGACAGATTTAGCTTGCTCTGGAGAGGAATCTAAATCCAAATTAACATTTACACAGTCATATGACTCTAACAAGTGTTATTAATAATGTGGCAGTACAGACAAATTGCAAGAGCTTTCGCTTTCCTGCAGATCTGAGTTACTCCAGAGGCCTGAATGAAATGCAGTTCAAGAGAGAAATGATGCAAATTTGTGTAGCTTGGCCTGGATAAAAGTGTCAGATGAAGGCCCCATAGAAGCACTAAAAAGAGAAGCAGCAGTAGCTGCACCTACAGCAAGGAATATTGTCTTTAATATATGTCTATCCATGCAAGGTAAGGAAAAAACCTGAAAACAAAAGACTTGTATGTGAAATACAGTCTTAAAATGAACACCTGGCATTAAGCCTATTCAGTAAAAGATTCACTTTGTATCTTAGCAATGTCTGCATTTTATCTCACTTTGACCACCCAAGTGGGATTTGCTGTATGGTAGCCATCAAAGTTGTTTAAAGCATCAGTGGAGAAAGATAGCCACCTTAACCTGGGCAGGGTCTCCAGGGTCTCCTCAGAGGAGATAAAGCCTCCTTTGGAGGTATTATCATTCTCCATATGCAGAAAAGAGCCTGAATGGCCATCTTATGTCACAAGCTTAGCAGCTAGGTAGCTGGATCTGGCTGAGCTGAATCCCACACTCAGCTCATGCAGTTCCACTCCCTCAGCCTTCTACATGGTTCAGGAGAAGCTACAGCTGTGGATTTATCGATCTATTCTTCAGCATTGGTGGGATCTTAACTAAATACAACTTTCCAACAGGTTTATTGACTAAAGATGAGTCAAGGGGGAGGAGATTTTAATTTCTACTGGTATTCTACCAAAGAAAATCTGCTATCTTCTCTTTCTACAGCACCAAACTTGGAGGTGTATATCTGATTCACATCAACTTTCTGAATGACTCAGGACTCATCCTAAAATCACAAGATATTCCTCATGCAGAACCCTTTTCTAAAAATAATGTTACACTTTTCTCTTCTCTTCCTCCTCCGCTATCAGTGGTGAAAGATCTTTTTATCTTAATCCTTCTTTGTCTGCACTTTATTTAAGAGGTAGTCTGTAAAGCTTTCAGCGTTTCTCCATGCTGAAACTGGAACCAATTTTTCATGTTGGCTGTACTCATTGTTCTCTTTCTCCTACTAAGTAAAATACTGGCTCACAAAAGTAAACTGTTATATTGTCATCTAATTTTTTCATCTATTTCTCTCTGTTTCTCTTATTAAAACAAGGCTTTATTTATGCTATATTTTATTGTGTTCTCTGTATGACTCTTCAGAGTTATACAAGGCTTAGAGGATTACAAATTTTATTGTATTTTTATTTATTTATTTCTATATTTTTAATCTGCTGCTCCATTTAGCAGCTGCACCATTTAGCATTTAGGTCCAGTTAGCATGCTCAAATTTAAAACAGAATGTTATATTTACTTAAATTGCTATTAGAGGATCTTTTAGACATCATTTTCAAATTGTTCTGTCAGCTTCTGTCAATGACTTAGATATCTTCATTGCAGAAACAGTATTTCCTCATCATAATTTTTCTGTTAGAGTTACTTCCATTGTATTTAAAATTTTTTTCTCTGCCAACAATTATTAGTTTTAGCAAAAAACTTTTCTCTTTCCTGCAACTTGACATTGCAACATCTTGTTTTCCCACTATTCTATTTTTCTCTTTAATTTTGTGTGTTGAAGATTTAAAAAAAGTAGAGCAAATATTTTATTCTTTCCCTTTAAGAATGTAATGCCAGAGTGAAGTGCTATGATAATTTGTTGCCTTTTTCTTCATCCTTTTAAACCTGTTAAGAGAAGGAGCTATGTCCAGTGGTTGAGCAGCAGCAATTACAGGTGAGAAATTGGCAATTCAGTGCCTCTCTCTGGCATGGAATTTCTAAGTAGATACAAGCAGGCTGCATCAGCATTACAGGAATGATGGACTAATAGAGTCATACATGAAGGTAGATAATGAACCAAAAATAGACCAATTTTATTCAAGTGGAGATACCCCTTGCATTTATATTTGCATATAACATCATAAAAAGTGTCTGTCCATGACTCAGTATGATAAAATGGCATGGAGTTATTTGAAAAAATTTCATTTGCTCTTTCTATGAAATTTACATGTTCCCTAAGAGACACTTTTTTCACAAGGAATATATGAAATAAAGAGATCAGCATATTTTTGACACTGCTAGTTGCTATGCATAGAAGTGGACTTTTTCGTCTTCTTCCCTTAATTCCTGGAGAATAAAAAAAAATTTACTCCTGTTATCAGTCTGAAGTGGTTGCTGCCATGTAAAGCTAATTCCATAAGTGCTTCTATTGAAGATATTTTCTGCTCTTAAGCAGAAAAAAATGAAAGCATTTTAGTATAAGTGTATTATCTTATTTCATTCTTCTTCTCCTTGTTCTTCGCACAGAGATTAAGAGTATAAGATTCATGGAGATAGTTCATATCATCTGACTCCTGTATGTGCCCATCAACCCCTGGATTCCTCCCAGCAGCATTATTGACTGAAGTGCACCTTGCCTAATTTAGGCCATGCCTCATTCTAAGTCACCTCTTTGTGCCTCATCATAATACAAATTCCTGGACAGACTTCTTAAACTCCTAATTTTTTCACCAAATCACCCAATTTTACGACATTCTTTTAAAATGTGGATGCTATATCTCTGCCTTGTGCCATATACTTATCACACTGACAAAGGAAGCTCTGAAGAAAGGATTCATTGCACTTAATTCAGATATCCACTCCACAGACACCTACAACTGAGGTTATCAGGATCCCTTTTCAGACAACTCAAAGAAACAGGCACTTTCAAGGCATCCAGCTTTTAGCCTGTTTTAAATGCCTATGTTAGACAAGATGAATCATACTTCACTAACAGGCTGCAGATCTTTTTCTGACTTTGGATGTTTTCTACTCATTACCACTCTGCTTATGCACTGCAAGTGTATTACCTTTTTTATCCACTACTACTAATGAGGGCTCTTACTGAGTTGCTTAACTAATATGTCTCCTGAATTCTTACAGATCCATGCATTTCTGATAATTTTTTTTTAATTTCTACAGTAATTGCTAAGTTCCTTGTACCAAAATGCATTCAGTGATATTTTTTTTTGTCTTACAATGGAGTCTGGAAAGCTTAAACTTCTCTTTTGCCTAGTCAAAGCAGCAGGAAAAGTTATTTTAATAGAGAACTGCTGTTTTTCTCCCATGAAGTACCTCATTTCTCACAAACAAGTTGAGGCCATCGTGTTTAGATTTTGTTTGTTTAATTTTTTTTAATAAAATTATCTTTGTATAGAACAACCTAAAATACATACCAGCTAAATTCTGGAAACTTCAGAACTAAGAAATTATTAGAATGATTGAAACACAAATATAAATTAAACAAACTTCTATTGTCTCTTCCAACCCTATAAGTCTCCAATTTTATTCACTGAATTTTTTTTATAACTCAAGCTTTTTAGATTTTCAGCAGAAAAATTTTAGAGGCATTCTTGAAGACTGCAGAGCATTGATAAAGAGCAATGGGCTTGCATTGATGAAGAGTAGAGGGGTTGCTGAATGCTTGCATACCTTCAAGAATATGCTGGACAAGCCGATGAAAGCAAAATAAGTCATTGTGTTTACAATGACTCTGTTTTATGTCATCAAGAGTTTATTGAACCACCAATTACCAGAAACAGGAAAATTAGTCAGAAAAATGCTGCTATGTATTGTGCCTGCTCTGATATTTTCTTCCAAGCCTCTACATACAGGCACAGTCAAGTGTTGTGTTTGATGAAACTTGCAGTCCCTGCAGTCTCCAGAAAACCAACATAAAATTTCAGAATTCTATACATAATACGCTTTAAAGCAGAATACAGAATTTTATAACATGATTGTGCCATTGCATTTTTAATGAACGGTTTTAAGAAATTGTGAAAGATTGGGTAGAAAATCTACCATAAGTAGCTTGATAGCTTTATTGTGTCTTATTGTGACTGAGGTGATTTTCTAAGTGTTTATGGTGAGGATTTTGTTGTAATCTGCAGCCATAGTTCCATAAGTCCATTATACTGATAAATTGCATTCATTAAAGTAATGTACAACAGAAATAAATTAATAGAAAAATCAAAGAGATAGTAGAAAGTTCTGCAGAAACATTTTATATAGAATTTGAATGGCTGCTGAAGCTATTAACATTCAAATTGGAAAAGGATAGAGAGCAAATGTCTATTTATGAAATAGGACAACAATGACATTTATCATTGTATATACATATATTGAAATCCCCTACATTAGATAAACTATTTTGGATTTGTTTGTTATAACTCCAAGTATTTTAATTTGTGAAAAGAATGATATATGGAAAAAGCCTGGTACAATGTTTGATACTGAGACCCTGTGCTGCATCTGCATGCATAATATGACAGTAAAAATGTCCATATTAGATGACGAGGGTGGGTGTCTATGGAAATGGAGGAGCACACTTGTATATGAATGCAGATTCAGGACAAAAATAGTCTAAGGACAAGAACCGATAATTAATGTAGCATTCTTCTCCTCTGTGAATCTCTTCTGGGTCATGATTATTTTGCTAAAATTGTGTAATCAGGAGCTCTGACTGGGTAATCTTTCATCTCCAAATTCTGAAATTGCTGCCCAAAGACTGTTTGATGTGCCATAATCAGCAAGTGTTGTCTTTCTGTCCCATACATTATGAAAGGAAACAACAATTGCTTCATCCTCTACTATAAGCTCTTCCTACCTGCTACTTTGCTGTCCAATGGATAGTTACAGTTTTTTCTTTTAATTTTTTACAGTTACTTATTTGTTGCAACACTAAATATTCTAGAGGTAATTAAACGGCTTAAGAATGTCTTTGTTCAGAGAGAAAACTATTATTATAGTAAACCTTATTAAAATATACCCAAATAAATATATCATTATGATTTTCTTTCACTGACATCAGTTAGAACTGTGTGCTTAACTCTGGTACATGTCACTGCACCAAGCTGATATTAAGGATAGCCATGAGGAAAAACTTTCTGGTGATACAGACAGGGAAACACTGCAAAAGACTGCAGGCCTGCTGGAGCAGACTGCTGGTCTTCATTGATGGAAGTTGCACAAACATCTGTCTCCATTGACCTAGGATGATCCTGAATTGAGACACAGGGGTAAAATAAACAAATTTCCATTGTCTCTTCCAACCCTATAAATCTGCAATTTTATTCCTTGAAAGATTTTTTTTATAACTGAAACTTTTCAGGTTGAGGGTTGAGGAAGAAACTTACATTGAAATAAAGATAACACGCGGCAAAACTTATAAACAAGTATTATTATACAGAACAAGATATAGAAGAGAAGAATACTAACACTGAAATTTGTTGAAATAGTTCAGTATGTCAATTATCAGTAGAATTATTTTAGATTTTGATAAAATAGTAGAGTGTTACTTAGTTTATGGCTATATCACCTCATACCAAATATGGGACAATACCTCTTCAGACATTTAGTTCTCCCAAATGAATGAAAGAGTGTTTCAATTAAATGAATCTCAATGAAACATCAGAAATTGTTTTAACTGAAATTAAACACATTGAGAGAAATATTTATAATACAACTATATTGTAAAAATAAAAATCTGTACATAGACTTTCTTTTATTGTGAATTAAAATTACATTATTATATAGAATTAAATGATGATTTTGTTACAGGTTTCTACTGAGAATATTGAATATTCTGTTGAATATTTTCTCCTATATTATCTTTGGGGAAAGCTGTGATAATCAAAGATATTTATATCACATCTTTCTAAAACATTTTTGCAGCTATCTTTAATTTCTGAAATACATAAGATCAGCCATATTTATATGTGTTCCAATCTAATAACCTGGACAACAGCAACAATAATAATTGCTTTATAACACTATCACTATCATAGCAGCTATATGATCATCACCACACTGGGTGCCATGTAGAGTTCATATTAACCACATGGGATCTGGGAAACTGAACTTAATTCCCTTCTGATCATCACATTAATGAAGTAAAAAAATTGATGAAAGCAGTTGAGCACATCAGTGATGGAATCAGAATTGGCTTGAACATGCAGAAATATAACACCACACACCATTTTTGCCGTCTGAAAGACTGTTATGATGGAGTCAAGTTTATGAACTAAATGTACTCAATGGACTTCCACAAAGATAGTCCATAGACTATGGAAATTATATTTGTGGATATCAAAAGACAGGAAAGATGGTGAGTATTGGGAAGTGAGGAACCTGATATGACATAAATGATATGGAATAAGGGATGGATGCTGTCCTGGTTTCATCTGAGACATAGTTAATTTTCTTCATAGCAGCTGGCAAAGAGCTGTGTTTTGAATTCAGTATGATAACAATGTTGATAACAGATGGATATTTTGACTGTTGCTGAGTCGTGGTGACCCTAAATCAACAGGGCCTATCAGTGTCTCATGTTCTGCCAGTGAGCAGGCACACACGAGCCTGGGAGAGAGCATGGCCAGGACAGTGACCCAAACTGGCCAAAGGAATATCCCACACCACAGGCTACCATGCCCAGTGTATAAACTGAATGTGGAGTTTGCTGTGAGGGACTGATCATTGCTGGGGAATGAGATGGAGATCAGTCAGCAGATGATCAGCAAATGTATTGTGCACCACTTGTTTCTTGGGTTTTATTCCTCTCTCCCCTTCCTTTTCTATTACTATTAATATTAGTAGTTGTATTTTTATAATTTATTTTGTTTCAATTATTAAATCTTCATATCTTAACCCAAGATTTTTTACTATTTTTTTCTTCTTTTCCCCAGTCCACCAGGGACAGGGTTGGAAGAGTGAGTAGGTAGCTGAGTGATGCTTAGTTGTTGGCTGGGGTTAAACCATGACACCTGGATGACTCATAATTGATGTCCTTTTAAATTTAAAAAGGATCAGTAAAGAAAGATTCAACAAAGCAGGTACATCAAAAAGGCAAAAATTTTACAAAAGTAAACTACCAATGTAAAAAGTCCATCTGTGTGATTCATGGTATGAAAATCATTATAAAACACTTTATGACAGTGTTTCAATGATATCCACTTCAAAAAACATTTTCAAAAATGCTGCAGAAGGTTTACTAAGATTAAAAAGGGGTTTTTGCATCTCCTTAGATCTGCCATGACTTGTAAAATATGAATACATAAAAATTGATAGAGTATATATATTCAGGGGTAATAATGGAATCTACTAGTAGTAAATTTCTGTGAAATATTCTTTCAAAATGAAGGACACATATCCATCATCCATCCTATCCTAATGATAGGATATATGCTTTGTAGAGTTTCATTATTTCAGCATTTACTGTTACTTTGAAACAAATTTGGAATTGCAAAATGTCTGTTTTTGCAGAATTCTAAATTTGAATCTATTTCCTCTTTTCCTAAAGGCCATCCCAGTAAAGACTATTTTAAATCTTTTACTTCGTAGAGTTTCTTGATAGATCATAAGCTATTTTGCTTTTTAGCCATTTATACTTTCCAAGCACTTCTCCAACACCTTTGTGAGAAGTGCTCCTGTTGGTGACTCCTTGCAGTTGTCTAGACCCCTGAGGCACAGACATATCTCCAATAATTATATCTGATTTTATAAAAATGACTGACTTTTTGATTTCCTGTATTCTTTTATTTTATGCAATATAAATAACATAAGTCAAGTCACGTAAAGCATGTATAACAACTGGAAAAGAGCAATTCAGAGGTAAATGTGACAATTTCTTAATTAATTGTCTGCAACAGGCTAATTAGAAGGTCCTGATAAGAGGTATTTTTTCCCCATCTGTTCTGAGTAGTGTTAATAGTCTAGCTAGAAACACTAGCTAATTCTTGTATTAGTATGTCCAGCAACAGCAGAATTAGTGTCCTGAGCTCTGTAAGTCTAGCAAGCTGCAGACACCTCCAGAAGAATCAAAACCAATATAAATCACTTCTGAAACTTTTAAGAAAGCCAAGGACGAGATGCTCTGATGACTCTTTTAAAGCTTGGAACTGAGAAATTCTTGGCTCAAAATGTTCAAAATGCTGACTTTTAGCCAAGTCCTGCACAGTAAGTTTACTTTCTGGCATGCTATAATCAACTCAGAAGAAGTACAAGGTGAACATAAAGGTTGAGGTAAAACAAGGGCAGGAAAAATAAACAGTTAGGACAGAGAAAAAAAAATCTGTAGAGTTCAAGATGTGATGGATATTTTATTCTTAGATGAAGAGACCTAATGTTAGAAAAGCCTTTATTTTATCAAATTTACAGATTACACTTTGTGAAGTACCTGATTTTTATGGTTAGCAGCTGTGTGAATAGACATAGAACCCAGGATTTGAATTAGCATGATGTTGATATTCAATGCTATATTTCAATAAGTTTCAATTGCTTGATACCACAATGTCAGTGGACATGAGAAGTGCTAATGTGTGTTTAGTGTGTGCTAATGTGTGTTTAGTCTAAAAACAAGCATGTAAGAGATACTTGATCCCTGACAAGGCAGAAAAGCTCAAGAAACAAAGTCTGGAACAGAGCTGGGACAGTATGTTAGTTTTTGGTTAAAGTAGGTGAATGGAAAGTATCTATATTCTGAATGAAATGAACATATTAGAAAAAGTTTGAAATTTAATGATAATTGTACTACCCAAAGAAATAGGGACAAAACTGTATCAGATTGCAAAATTGTGGACTGTATGACTTAAATATCTTAAAGATATGATCCAAACATAATTTAATTAACAATGACTCCCTTACTTGAAATTACTACAGCAATGGAATCCTAGCAGATAGTGTTTGAATTAAAAGAAATTTGTGGTGTTGTCATCATTTTTATTATTATTATTATTACTATTTATTTATTTAGTTAGTTAGTTAGTTAGTTAGTTAGTTAGTTAGTTAGTTATTTCTTTTGAGTAAAGCATTATTAGACAGCAAAAAACCCAAACCCTAGTATTACTTTATTGGTTTTTAAAAGACCTATCTGATGTATCTTGTGTTAAAAATGCATCACAATATGAATATAACTCTCAGTTGTAGTGCTATCATATTTTTATTTTGGGAATGCACATAAAGGATGTAGGTACTTCATGAATATTTTTCCATTTTATGGAAATGGGAAAGCCATGTTCCAAACACTAGTCCCATGGTTTATTCTTTGGTTATAAGGATTTCTAAGGATTGGTCTGTGAATTGATTTCAGAAATATGTATGGTCTTAGAATTAAGAGTATTATCATTTAAATTTTACGTCTTCCATCATATCTTACAAGCAAGAATTTAAGTCATTTGCATAGCCACATCCAGAGGGTAGTTATCAACAGCTCCGTGTCCAGAAGAACCCCTAAGTTGTCAATATTGTGACCAGCACTGTTTAATGTCTTCAACAGTGAAACAGACATTGTGATTGAGTACAGTCTCAGCAAGACTGCAGATAACATCCAGCTGGGTGATGTGGCTGACATGCCTGAGGGATAGGATTCCATCCAGAGGGACCCAACAGCCTTGCGACATTGACCCATGGGAGCCTCATGAGGTTCAGCAAGGCCAAGTGCAAGGTGCCTTATCTGGGTTGGGACAACCCCCCGTTATCAACACAGGCTGGGGATGAAGGGACTGAGAACAGCCCTGCTGAGGAGAACCTGGGGGTGAAGGTGGATGAGAGGCTGGACACAACCTGGCCATGTGCACTTGCAGCACAGAAAGGCAGCTGTGTCCTGGCCTGCATCCAAAGCAGCAGGGCCAGCAGGAGAGGGAAGTGATGTTGTCCCTCTGCTCTGTTTTTGTGAGATCCCACCTGCAGTGCTGCATCCAGCTCTGGGGTATTCAGAACAGGAAATCACAGCTCTGTTGGAGCAGATTCAAAGGTGGGCCACAAAACCCATCAGAGACCTGGAACACATCTCCTCTGAAGCAAGGCTGAAGGAATGAGGGATGTTCAGACTGGAGAAGGCTCTGGGAAGACCTTATTACAGCTTTTTAGTACTTAGAGGGGCTTGTGAGAAAGATGAGGATAAACTCATCTTAGACCCTCTTTTTAGTGGGGCCTATTGCAATAGGACAAGGGGTAATGGCTTTACACAGAGAGAGGGTATATTAAGATAAGATATAAAGATGAAATTTTTATGATAAGAGTGGTGAAACATTGGAGCTGGTTGCCTAGGATGTTGTTTCCATCCCTGGAAACATTCAAGGTCATGTGAAATGGGGCACTGAGCAACCTGTCTAGTTGAATACATCTCTGCTCACTGCACAGGGGCACACTGGACTTGGTGGTCCTTAAAAATCCCTTCCAACCCAAGCTAGTCTACGATTTTATGGTTCTATGATTCTATGACTAACACCTAAAATATATAAAGTATATGACAAGATATAGAGATGGGACTGTGATTTCATTTTTCTTATTATTCAGTGAATTTCCATTTGACAAAATTAGCGTTGATAAAGGATAGCTGGAGCTAACACTGTCAAAGTGGAAATATAATCTTCTTTTAACCTGGTTTTAATTAAAACACTTAATTTGAATAAAAACCTGGCCTAAGTATGGATACTTAGACAGGATGGTTATTGGCCTGACTCATTCAGTCTTGCATCTACATATAAACTCACATATGTTCTCAGCTTTCATAGAGTGCCTGATGTACACACAAATGCAGAGATGGATAAAATCTGAGAAGGAGGAGCCACTCCTGCTATCTTGAGGAAGCTGCATTTCAGAAGATGTTTATAAAAGAAATGGTACTACATTCTTCACTCATTATTGCAAAAGCATTGTCATACATACCTGTTTATGCAGTTATGTTTGACAATGCAGATGCAATTAAATTCAAATTTAGTGTTATACCTCTCCCAGGCAATACAAGAACAGACAAGCAACTGAGCTTCTGTGATATATCACAGTTCACACTTCTTGCCTCCTTGCAAGTCAAGAAGACTTGGGTAGTATGTTCTTTTTCTCCAGTATTTGCCTAATGTTAGCGTGTAACTTCACTGTGATGACTGTGAGGCCACTATGCCTCAAAGACTAGTGAAAGTGAAGAAAATTAAGATCTGTTCCCAAGTCTTGAGTTGGATGCTGAAATGAGCCAAATCTGTACAAGAAAAGAAGGAAAAACATTAAAGATGCATAAGAAGGAACAAATATGCAAGTTCAGCTTTGGATGACTGTCTTGTACCATGTTTGCCTTATCCCAGGATTTTTCAGTCCGTATGTCATGTTAGGACATGATAGGAAAATACATGTAATAAGTACAGTTTACATCAGTGAAAAAACTTAAATGGCCTAGATTTAAATTATTATTTATGCATCCATCTATTTCTTGTCTAACTTAATAAGTACTGGTTTTGGGTACTGAAATCAAATAGACTTTTGGGAAGATATTAATGTCTTTTTTCTGAAATATACAAACCAGTATAACTGATATCTGGATTTTAACTTTTTTATCAGCAGGTACTGAAGAAATTTTCATTGTTATTTATCTCTTCCATTATGTACAAATTTCTTACTGAAATCAAAATAAGTACCTACTACACAGGTCAGAAAGAATGACAAAATTTAGCCCCATGCTTGTCAATATAGGTAATTTTTTAGAGGCAGGACTTAAACACAGCAAAATTTGCCATTTTAATGAGTCATTTGACAACACAGGGCTTGGTAAAGCAATTAACAACATATGAAGCATAGAAAAAATGCACACAATTAGGAAGACAAACAATAGAATAAAGACTATCTCCTCTGGAGAAAAATAAGCTGCAATTTCCCTGCTACCTGAGTTTGGTTCATTACTGAAGGGAGTGCTGAAGATCTCCCTAATGAAGGAAAATCATCAGACCGTAAGGAAATATACAATACTACATCTGCTCCATTAAGGATGGCAGCTATAATTCTTTTAAACATAAAGATTTAGCTTGAACTGAATAGCTTAATTTCACTCTATATAGAAAACATAATCCTACCCCTTCTTAAAAGCCTGGGTGAAATTTAGCAGACTAAGCACACTTTAGCTTGGTAATACTTTAGAAAGACCAAATCCAAATTAAGAGAGAGAAATCAAAATCACAGGATGAACATGATATCATAACACTCCGTTTGCTATAATTTATTCCACAACAAACTGGAGTCCAATCCAGATTGTTCTGTAGGGAGTTCCTACTTCAGAAAAATTTAGATCAGATCCTTCTGACATAACAGTTTTGTAGCCACAATATATTTAGGTGTGCACCTCTACTTATCATGTCCTCATATTATACCAATTCTGTATTTTATAATTTAGTAAAATAATTTTGTATGGTACTATGCATCCCAGACCTGTGCTCAATGGACTGTCCTTAAGATTTGTAGGTTCAGTGATGGATTCTGCAAATGGTGCTCCTTCTCTTTTTAAGCATTTCCTGTGAGGGCCAACACTGTACTCTGATAGTACAGTATCCTAATGGAGCACCAAGTATTGACTAGATTCATATTTCTGACCAATTAATTTAATATCAAAATATAACTCTTCTGTTAACTTTCTGGGCCACCATACACCATGAACTGAGTTGTTGGTGTTAGCAAGATTGTATACACAATATAGAAAAATAAAATATTTTTGTAGTTGTGACCTGATCCTATAAGATTTTTCTTAATAAGAAAGTTCTAATTGAATTAGATATGAATACTTTCTTGAATTTCAGTGCAGGATAAATTCATACCAGCACTAGAATTGTCTTCCGTAAAAATGAAATTTTAAACTTCTTGAACTATGAATATGCTTAAAAATAGAATGACACATGTTTTTACCACCTTTAAAATATTTTCTTCATTATTGAATGCTTGTAGAACATGATTGTTTCATTTTTCTTGGTTTTTTTTTTTAATTTTTTCCCTCTAAAGAATAGATTCATCTTGGAAGTTCATCTTAAATGTTGAATTTTATCCTTTTTAATTAGAGGACATAAACAATTGCCTCTTTCGTCTTTGCAGTTCTTTGAACTGCCTTTGAATCGAGATCAGAGACTACAATAAAAGAACTTCCTACTGTACAGTTTTATATCGTTCCATGTGAGATACTTAAAATGTTGAAAAACTTATTATTCAATATTTGTTGCACTAAAAAGAGACAAATGTAGAAGTTTTCTGTCACTTCTTTTCATGTATTTGCTGAAGGAAAAATAAATTTTCAGGAACAAACATAATTTACAAAAATAATGTTTTGAAGAAGAGAAAACATTATTATTTTATTATTTCTTCTCATTGTTCAAAGAAAAGAATATGTGTATAGTAAAAAATAGCGAATAGGGAAAATGTGTATCTGAAGGAAAATTGCAGTCCTGTTACTGTAAGCCCAGTGCAGGACCC
Source organism: Zonotrichia albicollis (assembly GCF_047830755.1). Taxonomy (NCBI): domain Eukaryota; kingdom Metazoa; phylum Chordata; class Aves; order Passeriformes; family Passerellidae; genus Zonotrichia; species Zonotrichia albicollis. The sequence goes on from NC_133822.1 coordinate 65,189,634, forward strand.
TTTTCCTCTTCCAGATACTCATTTTACTTGTCAGCAGCTTAAATATTTTGAGCTCTTGAAGCTGTTCATGCCTTGCATATTTCTTCCTTGTGGTTTTAATTTGCAGGGATCTGGGCTGCTGATGCAACTGCAGGCGAGCCCGGGCCGGCGCGGGCGTGAGATGAAAGCGGCGGCCTTGCCTCCCGTGGGGCGAGCGCCGTGACCTGCGTGAGGGCAGCCAGCCGGAGCGCGGGCACCGCGGGCCTTCCGCCGCCACAACAAACCATTAAACCCGGCAGCGCGGGGCTGGCCTGGGACCCGCTGGCCTGTGAGTGGTGTCTGATGTTTTTGATCTGCTAACTGATCACAGGTGGATGAAAGGGGATGGCTGAGATGATTAACCATGAACTCGACAGGTTCGCTGCCGCAAAGGAGAACGGTTGGTGTTTTCGCCTTGGAGGGCGTTGAAAAAGCCGCATTCGATGATTGTCATGACAAAGACAAAAAAGAAAAGCAGAGGATGAAAATATGGTCAGTTAATATCCATGCAAAAATTCTGCCCGAAATGTCACATCCTCCTGATTAAATGCTTGGTTTTACCCTCGGTAATGTTGTGTTTCTACAGCGTCAGATATTCTATGACAAATAAAAGCACAGCTAAGAACAGCTGGGAAAAACACTGAGCATTGAAAATCCCTTGTGGTGCCTGAGAAAATCATCATTTTTCAATAAACAACTGATATCATGCTCAACAAACTTAGCATTTTTTAAAAAAGGATTCCAAACAGACTAGGTTAATAATTAAGGTTGTTTCTTCTTTGTTGCCCTCCGTGTGATGTGAGAATTATGCTTGGCAGAGGTTGACTAAAGCCGCTGAGGCAGGGCACCCATGGTAACATTTTCAAAGGTACGTAGCTGAATATTTTTGCAATGGAATTACAAAATACTTATTATTTATTAACAATTGTTATTATTACTATTGCTATTATTCTTTCATTATTTTTATTATTATTTTATTATTCATCTTATATTATTGGTAATTTTGAATAGCATCAAGAGTACATAATTGCATCCCAACAACCACTGAGACAGACAAATTCCATATTGCACATCAAAAAGGTGTGAATATTGCTCTTGTCTTTTTTTTTGTCAGTGACCATGGACTTTTTTGAAATGGAAAGCTGGTACATGAAGCCAGCAGACCATAGAAATCTAACCTACTGTATGCTTAAGTACTAAAATATATCTTACTAGAACCTCTTTATATGAGAATCAATAGGTTTGGAAGAATAGATGGCTGCTGATACTGCTGGTGGGCAGTAATTTATTGGCAATTTGTAAGAAAGTTGTAAAATACTCAATTTCATGCATTTTTTTCTTATTTATTGCTAAAGCAGCTGTAAAAAAATGCTATTCTCTGGTTTTAAGAATTGAGAATGCATAGCATGACATTAAAAGTGCATCAGCTAACAAAACCCCTCATCTTTTTCATAAAAAACAGAAAATGCCTTCCTCTCCTTCATTGAAAAAATCCATTCCTTAGAGATATAATTATGTGTAGTATTGGAGGCCACATCTCAGCTGATATTTACAATTGCTGGCATATTTGCCCGAGTTCTCTGACACAACTAAATATCTGCTATTTTGAGTCATTTTAGGAGGAGTGGTTCTCAGACAAGGTAAGAAGAGATGGATAACTGGCAACTGAACCTGCTCACAAACAGAGGCAGGTCCACCAGGGGTCATCTGGCTTGGCAGAAATGCAGCTCAGTGGTCAGAGGAGCCCATCACTCTGGTGCAGCTGGCCCTAGAATGTCCAATCTCACACTGGGTTGTTTCTTATTGTCACTCTGGGCTCTTTTAGTCTCTCCAACATGCCATGGGCTCTAGACCTCCATGATGCAATGATGTGCCTTTGGGCATAGTAAGCTCTCAGAATAAAAAACAAACAACTGGAGTGAGTAGGGTGCCTTTTATTTTCTGAATCTCTGTTTTTATAGTAATTTTGCTTCTTATGACATGCCGCAGACATAGCCTGAGCACATCTGGAAACTCCTACTCACTCCCATGTTAAATGAGGCAGGGACAACCTAACAGCTGATCTAGAATATTTGTCTTGGACAGGATTCATATTTTCCATATTGGATCCCTAGAACTTAGGCTTTCAGTCTAACTCTTATATCTCTAAAAAATTAAGCTTTTATACAAATTCTTACTGCCAGCAGAGAGAGACACTTTCAAAAAGAAGGTAGAACTGTCTAAGACACCACTTATTTGCAAACTTTTCTCCACTGTCAAAAAGAAAAAATAAGGAAAAAAACCCAGACTGAAACCAAACTACAACCCAGCAATCCTACAAGAAAAAATAAATAATGTCTTGCTTCTTCTCAGCATTCTTGCCAAGGAACTCAAAATACTTTTAAGAATATAAAAGACTTTGTGATGAGTTTGGGCATCGTTATTTTAAGCATCCCCTTAAAATTTTAAATCTTGATATAGCCTACATATTTTGTAAGAACATGGTTTGACTCTTGGGGACAGTGCTGTGTCAAGCCAGGAATTGGACTTGATGATCCTTGTGGATCCCTTCCAACTCAGCACATTCTGTGATTCTGTTTCTGTGATTCTATGATTCTTTTTACAAAAGAGATGATTATACGGACATAGAGGACTTTGAAATGTTGTCAGTGTTACCAAAAGTATCTTACAGCATGTCATTGTAATTTCTTAGTGGTCTTCTTGGTATTTAACAAAAAAGGGACTTTTCTTTATTGTTTAATAATGCATAATTCTTTTTCTGTTATTTATCTAATGTAATAGATGCTACAAAAAAAAAAATCAGTAGCATTCATTACAGAGAAAGCCTTGGGTGCTATACTTATTTTGGGAAATTAATACCTATTTATTAGAGTTATTTAGACAGTTAGGCTGTTAACATGTAAATTTTCTACAAGAATGTTCTCTTAGTAATGCATGTACAATAACAGAAAGAAAAAATCCTATAAAATGAGATTAAGTAAAAGTAATGAAAATCACTGCATTGTTCTTACATACTGATGTCTTTAAGTTTTTTTCACTTTTTGTAAATATCTCTTGGACTACTCTTTTTACTTCTGGGACTCTTTTCAAGTCCCAATATTATGTCCAAGGAAAATAAGTAAAGAAGTCTGTTTAGTTTCCATCATACTTGGCAAGTGAAAATTCTGGAGAACTGAAGGTCTGAAACAGAATAACAGCTGTATCACTCAGTTTTCTCTTTTCCTTAGAATACAATTTCTATTTCAACGACATAAACAAAAAACCTAAAAAAATTAAATGCAGTAGCTTTTTTCTTGTTTGGTTTTGGTTTTTTTTAATATTTTAAAGAAATGGCCTCATTAAATTGTTTAGTTTGGAAAAAGTTTTTCAGACCATCGAGTTCAACTGTTGACTCAGCTCTGCCAAGTCCACCACTAAACCATGTCCTTAAGTGCCGCATCTCCACATCTATAAAATACCTCCAGGGATGGTGACTCAACCATGTCTCTGGGCAGCCTGTTCCAATGCTTGACCACCATTTCTGTGACAAAAAATTTCCTTATATTCAATCTAAACCTTCCTTGGCACAACTTGAAATAGTTTTCTCTTGTACATGAGATATTAGTCAATATTTCCACAAGACATAAATAATTCTCAAAAAAAAAAAAAAAAAAAGAAAAAAGAAAAAAAAGAGAAAAGTAACACAATAAGATCATGGACCAATAAAATTATGGCACTAACTATAGTATCTCAAAGTCTTTAAACAAGTGGTAGCCCTGGTAGCCCTGCACCAACTAAACTACAGTGTTTCATGGAACTGCTAAGGAATACAATGTTAATAACAGAAATGCATTTTGTTGTTGTTTGTGTAATGAGAATAATTCTAAATGGGAGATACAGATTAATTTTGCTCTGCTGGTCACTATGAAGATCAATTTTCAAAATATATTTCCTGCATGTTGACTAATTCAAAACATGATTTCTGGATAAGCTGAGAGGAAGAGTAATTTAACAATCTTAATATGTTTTGAATGAACAAAATAATTGTGTTGTAATTGCTTTAAGTGTGTGTTACTAAATTGTTTAGACTGCGCCTCATTTTGTATGAAGCTGCATTCAAACACCGTGAACACAAAAACAGCCCTAGAAAGAACAACTAAACAGCCCTCAAGTGCATATATCACATGTGCAAGTCCTTAGAGTAAGAGGGATTTTATCTTTTATTGTCATGCAGCAGAGTCCTAATTGCCTTATGTCTTGGCTATGCCAACCACTCTGCCTCTCATCTGATTTTCTTCTTGTTATTATGATGGAATGTGAACCAAGACTTCCTTGTTTTACTGCTTTTAAGTACTAGTCTCAGACACTAATATCTGCTTCTGTTGTTTGAGCCTTTAATTTTGTCTACTGTACAGGAAGTGGCCTATTTAGTGTCCTCTCCCTTTTAGTTGACTAAACCTAGCTTGAAATTTCTGAAAGAAAACAGCTGCCCTTTGGTACAACACAAAAATCAGTGGATTTCACATTCCCCTCTCCTTCCTGAGACTGAGGACAAGGATGGGTTGCTAAACCAGGAGCAGACATTTATTGTGCTAGCAGGTGCCACAACATTTTTCCATGCAAGATCCACACGCCATCTTTGTCTAAGGCTTGGTTTCATTCATGAAAGAAAAGGTCTTGGCTCAACTGACCCCACAAGTTGAAATTCTCAAAGTTTCTGGGGGAAAAAAATTAAAATTGAAGTGAAAGGTCATGAAATGTAGTCCAGATTTTGATTCTCCAGTAGTCTTCTCCCTGGCTTGCTCGGACTCCATGGTATAATTTCCAGAAAAACATTATTCTTGTCTTCCTTATAAGCCAGGGTGTATAGCAGAAAATTGCAGCAGTGCAAAAGTGAGGTGACAGGCCCAGAATCTCTAATGCTTGTGGAGAGACCAGAGCATCCAGTAGTAACTACAGACCGCTCCCATATTATTTCTAAACTTTGCTATTGGGAATGACAGCTGCAGTCATGTATTCTTAGACATTTTGTTGCTTGTTTTACTCACTGTTATCACCACTTTCCAATGTAATTATCAGAATAATGAGAAGTTCTTGCCATGGAGATTGAGATGAAGGTGAAAGTTCCCTTTGGGCTCCAGTAACATGAGCCAATGCAGAAAGTGTTTTTGAGAAAGAATGTTATGGGGAGGAAAAGCTTTCCAATGATGCTCCCTCACCTGTGGTTTGTACCTTCACTGGGTGGCACATAACCAAAATGGTCTTTCTTTGAGTCGAGCCGTGCATTCATTATGATTTCTTTTAAAGACAGGACTCATCATATTGCACCAAAATTGATAAATTTGGTTTATTAAAATAGTTCTAATTCTGTATCCAGAATATCCTTCTGAGGCCTTTTCAGAATGTGTCTGTGTTTCTGTCAAACAAGGTTTCCTGAAATAAAAGGAAATTTATTTTTTAGGAAATATGTTGGCCTCTTGCCTACTCATTCTCAGCAACAAAGCATGCCAGTGTTAGTGTCCTGGCTATCTGAGACCTTCTCTCTCCCAGCAAGTGTTGCTTGTCTGAGCTTAGTCAGTATTTTAGTGCCTGGGCACAATATCTGAGAGCAGTGGCAAAGTGCTCCTCTTTAGCAGAATTGCATATCTACTCTATTTTCATCTTTAACCACATTTTGACAAATGGGAATAATATCCTCACACACAGGATGACTTTCTTTTTATTTCTAACCTAATATCAGTTGTAAGATTTCATGCAACCAGAATCCAAGGAAGCAAATTCTCTCTACCTATAGTTCTCAGTCAGCTGCTGATAATTCAGTAAGGATATTCAGAGTAGTTTCTAATGCAAATTCAGGGTTATATGTTGAATGTTCATATCTGAGTGTACTTTACTATTGGATTGGATCCTAATACTTGTTTCCCTGCTTGACCTATTTATTGGTAGTGTGGTCTGATGGGCTGTGGGCAGGGAGGACACCATATCTCACCGTTGCACAGCTTTCTTTAGCACTTCTGCCACTGCCCTGAAGAGTTGAAGAGATGCTGAGATGACATAGAAAGGCAGGAGTTCCCTGCACTTCTTTTTGGCATGTGGGCACAATGAGATACTGGTGAGGCAAATTGCCTTGGATCCCAAAATAAATCTCAGTCTCTGGATGAACAAATATCAGATTTTTTTCTGTGACTGTCTTTTCCCCTTAACAGGCTGGCACAATTCTCTAAGAGACGTTTAGTTCTAGTCTTTTATTTCCTTAACAGAAAAATGGAAGCTAACTTTCTCAGCAGAGTTTGGTGAAAATGTATGAGTCTTTTTTAAAGTTTAACAGTTTTAAAGGTTTTTGGTTTTTTCTTTTGTTAATGTTAAAATTAGATCATCAATGAAACTGCAACAGATAGGTATTTAGAGGAAAACCTATAATAAAATATTTTGGAGAACAGAAGTTATAAATGTCAAATGTATCAGGAGATGCATGAATTTTAGACAATATCTCCAGGTCCTTCCTAACTGCTTGGCTACTGAGATTTTGCATGCGTCTTTCACTACAGAGTAACTTTTCTCAAGGTAGATTTTTCTTGGTATAGGTCTTTGTGCATAACCACAGTGCATTAAATACCACCAAAACTTTGTGCTGGATTGCTACCAAGTATATTTTTCCAAGGGTGACATTTTTGTTACTGGACTTCTGGCCCTTTCTATGTTGAATTATTAGTACAGATGAATATCTATCCACTATTCATAGCACATCTATCTTGTCTGGATGTTTTGGACAGTTTAGAAATGTTGATAACTAGAAGCAATTTCTCACCAAAGACAAAGCAGAGTATTTAATAATTAAATCTTTCAAAAGAAAAACAGAAATATATTTCTGTCTTTCTTTTGAAAGAGCATTCATAATTCCAAGTTCAAACACCTAATTCTGTTACTCCAACTAGCCAAATGGCTGCATCTAGTGCAGGAAAACAAAACCAACAAACCAAAACTGGGACAAAACAAAGACTCAAGACACATTATTCCAGGTGATATTTCTTTTAATGCCTCTCTAGATGTCTGGGGCTCTCCAGAATGTGAGATGTAGATGTCTGGGTCTGTCACTCTCAACAGAGATTTCATAGAAGCATAGAATGGTTTTGGTTAGAAGCGACTTTAAAATTCCAACCTTGCTGCCATGGGAGATTGTTTCTGGATGCTGAGAAAACTAACCAAGGAAGATATTGCAGTAAATAAGCAGCTTTATGTGGGGAGGTTTCACCATTTAAAGACTGTGAATATACAGTCTTGTATACAAACTAGGCAAGGTTTTGACAAGCAAAACAGCAGGATGTTTTGACTTAATTTTTGTGTCTGTTTACTTTTTTTCTTGCTTTAAAAGAATGAAAGTGAAATCAGAAGGTTTCACGATTGTATCTCTGAGATACACCTTTTTAAAATCAAGTTAATTTGTCATTTGTGGCTTCATTGTAACTGTGGACTGGAAAGGCAATGTGGATAATCAGAAAAATGAAAATGAAAACTGTTTTTTTGTAAGTTCTTTTCCTTTCTAGCTGGGAGAGTTCGATAGACAAATTTTGTACTATGCAGAGCATACATAAAAGATATTTACAAGGATTTTAGGAGTAGCTATATATTTTTATGTTTATGTAAAACAGAAAAAGTTCTTATAAGAACTCAAGTCAACAGTCAAAAATTTAAAGTGAAATTGTGAATAAGTATAATTATAAATAGTTAAAACCAGGGACAATTTCTCATCTCGCCTCCAAAGCAGAGTTTAAGTGTTCACTGAACACTTTATGAAAATGATATCAAAATGTAATGTTGACATTATATCCTAAAGGAGTAATTTAATTAACTGTATTTACACGGAAAAGTTTGGAGACATTGAAACAGTTACCAAGATATCCCTCAGTTCAGCATGATAATGTGTAAACTATGTAGGCAGCCTTAAAGAACTGAAGTTCACATTAAGGTTTTTGTGCTATTACTCAGAGCTATTATGGAAAGTATCCTTCCTTCACATGGAAATAACCTGCATTGCATCCAGTGGTTCTCAAGGCTGGGCAAGGAATACATCTCTGCTAACACAATAGCCAAATCACAATCGTCTCTCTTCAGGGTGGGCGGAAAGTTGGGAGCAGCAGCTGGAGCATTAGAGGAACTGACAAGTTATGTTTTTATGACCTGCTTGAAACAATCTGTTTCGACATTTCAGGAATTACCACAGCTTCTGGGAAAAGCCAAACATGTAGTTTGATCCCAACAAGCCAGTGGTCTGTGTTGAAGTTTAATTAAGCCACCTACCGAGAAAGCTACCATAGGGGAAGCTCTTCTCTGAGCATGGATTTGCAAACCAGTGGAGAGCATCCAGGGAAGACAGCAGTTTCAACACCCAATATATTTGCCCTAGTTCCTATGAATTACACGCCCTACTTCTTATGAATTATGCATACTGAAAGCTCAGTAGGGAATAATCTTCACAAATTTAGTCATTACAATGCTGAACTAGTCAGTTTGTAAATCCATAAATAAACTGTATATTTTACCTACCCTACTAGTTTAGTTTTGTAATTGAGCAGTATAGTTAGTCATTAATTAGTTTACAGATTGTCATTACCATGATCTATTTACTTTTTAAGCTTCTTCTGGTTTAGTTTTAATCCATCACTATCAGTGAATTTTCAGAAAGCTTCATGATGTGATGCGGTATGTCACTTGTGTCCTTAGATAGCATGATATAAGAATGAAAACAGGCACCATGCCAGAGAACAAAGATCATTAGATGGAATTAAAGAATTTACATGTAATAGGTCTTAGTTCATATTACATTAAAAAATGAGCTCTTAAGTATAGCTTATTTTAAAACAATTCAGTTACATTTTTACAGAATTGTTCTTTAAATTTTTGGTACAATATATTTTGAAGAGGTTATGAATGATTTTTAAATAAACACTGTGATGATGTCAGTGGGACAGTTCCTGCAAGTAAAAATTCCCAAGGCTGGGGCCAGATTTGAAAAGTTTATGTGAGGTTTTTTAAGTGTAAGTACAGCTTGGTACTCATTGGAGCTTGCTAAGATTAGTTTGTAGACCATAAAAGGAAGTGATACATGACTACACTCCTCTTTCTTCTTGCGTCTTTGTCCTCTCACTTGTTGCTGTTTTTAGAATCAGTCCCATGTTTACCTGGTACATGAAAACTGTTTTTTAATTTTGAATGAAAATCCATATTGTAGTTTTGAGACACCTCTTTAAAAATATCTTTCCCAACATATTTCTGCTTTATTGCTTCATCTACTTTGTCCTATCCACCATTTTAAAAGGTGCCTGTTTGTTACAGATGGTGCCTTATTTTAGCTTGCTAGGAATTCTTTTATTCAGGAAAGGATGATAACTTGTGGGTATTTGGATTATTGTCAAATGCCAGCATTTTTCGTTTGTTTGTAGCAATCAACCATTTTCTAAAAGTGGGGAAAATAGGGGATTTCTATATCTATCTCAGGTTTAATCTTATCCTAACAAAAATCCTGAGGATGTTAGAGGGTGCAATTTTCCTCTATGGGCTACATAAATACTTAGAATTCATCTTTCGCTGGTGTTTGCATTTCACCCTGAGGAATCCCTGTCTGTCAGGAAGGTTGGAATTTTTAAAAACTTAAATGTCACAGAAGTTGTGAAATAGATAATGCTTTCCATAGATGAATTATGTTGCTTGCCAGTCAAGGATAGATTCCTCTATGAAAATTTGGTAATTTAGTAATTTGTGCAGAATACATGAAGAGGGGTAATGAGGTTCCTCAATTTACTGGAAAAACACTCACAAGATATTTTGAAGTATGAAGAAATTCAATTGCCTGGGAGATGTTTTCTGTAACAGTTTCACTTCTTTGAAGATTGCAATGATATTTCTCTTTTTTTTCAGTTTAAAAAATTAGAGTCAATCTCCACTAAAATCCCAGGGGAAAAAAATACACTGGCTTCCATGAAAACTAGAATGACAATCTACTTGTTTATCTACTACTGAAATATTCCAATATTCTTTAACTCTTCCAAATCATAACTTCAAGGAAAATTTATTTAAACCATTTCCTGCTACCCATACATGGCAACATTAAAAAAAATGCAGCAAACACAGCAGAATAGAAAAACTTAAAAATTACTCTTGATGTGAAAATGTGGTATAGAAATTCTTGTTCTTCATAGCAAAATTTGAAACACATTTACTAAAGAAAAGACATGAAATAACTGCATAAATGATACACACCTACATGCAATAGTTAGACTGTAACATTGCATGATTTTACTTGCTGTAATTTAGAGATGTTAGCAGAGAATTAGGATGAGATATCAGCTTTACAGCTATAAGTAACAATCACTTTTATCATTGAAGGGTTTCCTACATTCAAAATTCAATGACTTCATTAAAAAAAGGATATACAAGATGTTCACACTGTACACATATGTATATGCAATGAAATAGTTAAATAATTAACTAGAACTAATAAGATTAAGATCCTGAAGAATGGACTATACAGGCAAAAGATCCCCAGATTAGTTTGGGCAGACACACACAGGTTCTTAAAAGAAGCTGCCTATAAGCTTAGGAGCTTGAGCAACTGACAGCCAGAACAGGAAAAACAACATAAGCCATGAGAGAGCTGGGCTCTAAGTGACATTTAAACAGCCAGTAAATGGATCTTTGCAGAGCTGAACCTTTAGCATCTGCAGGTTCTGTCAGACATGCCAGCTGTGCAGGACATGAGCACGAGCCTGGCTGCCGGGATCAGAGCAGGATGCAGGGAGCAGCTTTGACACAGTTGATGTTCAGGGGTCATATGTTCCTCCTGGTTTTCAGTGTGTTGGGGATTTTACCCCGAAAAATGAAACCTAGGTGGGGACCGACTATAGCAGCTCCTCCATAGAGCACAAAGTTCAGGCTGGCAATACCTCAGAGTGCCAGGAGGAAGAGTTTATCTATATATAAATAATAGGAAGTGAATCAGTGACCCAATTTTACTTGTTTTGATTTCGTGTATGGGTCCTTCTTTACAGGGTTGCTAGAACAAGATGAGTTTCAGTCACCTGACTAAGATCATCTGTTTGAGAACATTGATTGGATTAGTTACTTACTTCAAGGTTTCTTACACATGACCCTGGTACACTTTAAGAAATACTCTTTATCCAGTTACAGATTTTACGACAACAATACTTATCACAAAGAATAATGTCTTCAAAATTACAAATGTATGCTGAAGGTGCTATAAATATAATTTATGATCATGTTTAAAATTAAAATAGCTACTTACACTTCAGTTGAATTAGAGGAGAAAGCATGCTTGGGCCTTTTGGTTTTGTTTTTGCCATGTACAAGATTAAGGTAGAATCTTAAGTAAGTTGGATTAGTGTCCTTGTGTAGTCTGCAAATAGGATATCTATAAATAACCTTAAGTCTTAGTTTAGTTTGTATTTTAACATGTTCCAGGATTGTGAGAACAGGACCAGAGTGAGAGTATGAGGTGACCATGAGGTAAACTTTTATATGATGCAAGAAAAATGACCTGGGACTGTTTCTCATTAAACTAACTTCATTTCAAGGCCATTCCATAGTTTTTCTCAGAAAGAGGAGAATAGATTATATAATTTTTTATTCCAGTTGCCAGTAGCTTATTCTTGGAACACACTCTGTCTGAATTTAGAAAATGGAAATAAAGATAAATTCACATACCAAGGAATGGAAGGTATTATAACAACTGACAGGTATATCAGATTATTCATTTGTCATAACATAAAACGAGCTTCAGCTGAAAGTACAGACCAGGGGGAAGGTTAAGGTCCATGCACTCTTTGGACTGTTTTGGGATGACAACATGAATTTTTATTTGCTTGTTCAATGAGTAATGACCTTCAAAATGCTACAGGAATGAAGACATGCAAATGTCAAGAGAAAGTCTCTTCTCAGGAGACTACCAGTGTTACAAATGGTTTTTGCTGATTATCTGAGTTTCAGTGGAGAAAGGAAAAAGACAAGTATCATCACCAAGTCCTTTGACTTTCTTGCTTTTATTGAAATATTTTCTTTAATCAGAATTTGGTATTCCTTTAAAACTATTTGCTTCATGCAGAAAGCATTGCCTTGTTACCTGTTAATTTGATTTTGGATTCCAGAGCTGATTTGCCACTTCAAAAAAGAACAGGAGGAGCAAAACCCCACAAAAATCTAACAATGCAAGTGTTCACTGGGACCTGCAGCACTTCAAATGTCATTCAGGGAAATGACCCACAAATTAATTTCTCAGTAGTAAAGGTGGCAAGAGGGCAGCCATGTTGTGTGAGTGTAAGTCTATATGAGTGGTAACAAATATAGACTTAAAAGTGACAATTCAGCCTTATCTCATAGGGCATTTTTCTGGTCACTCTTTCCCCTGAGTTAGTTTCTGCAGTGAAAAAATTCTAGAGGGACTTACCAACATCAGAAAAATACTCTATTAGTTTGAGAATACAAGTATGCAAGTACTGACATTTTTTAAAATGCAAGGTATGAATGGGAAAATTAACTACAATTAAATCAGGGAAGGACTGACATAAGATTTAGCCAAAAAGAAATTTCACTTTATGATAAAGATGTTTTGAGCTTTACTTTTTTCTTGTTTCTGTTGTGCTTTAATTTTAAAATTGCAATTGAAGCAGAGAAGCTGTTTTTCGAATTATAGTCTGTGATTCCTAGAACTGGCATATTTCTGTTCATTTGTAGTATTTAGAGATCACAAGAAGATAATAGAACTGCTTTAGTGATAGACTTTCATCTATGCTTCCTTCCTGGCCTGCTAATAAGTTTTGTCTCTTACCCTTCTTTGGATACTTAAGTTCAGTGACAGTGGTTTGTTGTTGTTGCTGTTGTTGTTGCAGTTACTCAAGATTATTTCAAGTCTCATGTTGCAAGCAGTTTCATAAAGCTTCAAGGTCTGCATAAAGAGGTCACTTAAATTCAGGGTCAGTATTTGTTCATTTGTACACTCCTGAGTCACTAAATGGTGAGCTCATAGTCAGTAATTTTAAAAGGAAAAAAATAATTTCTGTTACTTGTCTCTGGCTTAGTGAATTAGCACGCAGGATTGAGTAAAAATAGGAGAGTTAATCATCTGTAGTACAGACAGCAAAGCTGTTTCTGAGTGAGAATAGGTCACTTGTGCTCTATCACATCTCAGTCACTGTTTGTTGTGCCCATGTTAGAGCAGCAATGGAGTTACTGTCCCACAGGTAAAGTCAAACAGGCTCACAGAACCCTCCATACTCTACCATCCTCACCTAATCACAAACTGCTTCCCTCTTGGAGCAGCAGATCACAAATGTAAAACTGGCATGTGTGTGTGTGTTTGTGTGTGTGTGTGTCTGTGTCTGTGTCCAAAATCAAACAAAATGTAGCAAACCAGGAATGCTATTTAGATGAAACATCTGTAAAATGCAAACAGACTTTTATGGACTAATCCAGTCAGTTTGTTTGCCTCCCAACCTGCAAGAAAGGTGAAGAGAGAGAAAGATGAAGTAATGACAAAGTTTGTGGATTCTTTTCATTTGAAAGAAAATGATCAGGTTCATAAATGACTGCAAAGTAGAAAAGATGCCTAGTATTTTAGATGCTGTGGGCTATCTTCTTGAGCTAGTTTCTTTGCAGATATTCACTGAGTGCCTGATTCTGCCTCACTTGGAGCACACTAAGCAGCATTTTAGGGAAAATGCTGTACTCAGGATGGACATTGTCAATTTATTTTGAGATGCACACTTCACTGTGGACACAGCCTGTGCTAAAGGCTCAGTACAACTAATGAGGCTCAGGGACATGAAGTGTTGTTCTCCCTCCAAAAATGGGGCACCTCTATTGTATGAGAGGCAGCTGCCTTTCAGCAGCACTGGCACAAATTTCTGTACACAGGTGAATGCAGGCAGGGGCTGGCTGCTCCTCCCTCAGCAGACAGGATGTGCACCTTATTATCAGGAAGATGGATAAATTAACTGCCCAATTAACTCTCTTCCACCATCATCTTCCACAGAGTACTCAGTGTTTTCTTCTATCTCCCATATCAATCAAAAATTGTGAGTCTGCCTTGTAGTTTCGGAATATGACCACAAATATTGTTCAGATCCTTCCAGAACTAAAGTCTCAGGTACATTTGAAATAAAAGATGATTGTCACCTTTGTCATAACCTTTTGGGATGACTGCCTTTCAGATCTTCAAGAAGTCAATAAATTGAAGTTGAATGAATAGCTTGGCACTGTAAAAATAATCTGTATCAAGAAAGTATAGTGGAATAATGATCTAAAAAAAATATTAGTTTTAATTCATGCATGAAAGTGACCTGATGGCTCCTAAAAGATGAGCTATGATTAGATTAATTCTCTTTCAAGTAGATTAAAATGAGACCTTATAAATATCTAAGTAATAAATTCATGCTAAAATTATTAACCTGATTAATTTCTTAAATGAGATAGATTATTCCAATTAAGTCTTCAAATATGTTGCAGGAAAAAATAATATCACACCTCATAAAAACAATATTCTTTTATTGAGTTTTTTAACATTCCAGAGTTCATGAAAGTACAGTAATTATGTTTTTTATTTTCAATTAATTTATGCAGATAAAAGGCTACACCTTGTTTCATTTATATGATCATGTGTAAAACTAACAAGCAGTGAGATTGAGGAATTTCCTAATCAAGTTCTGAAACTGATTCTTCTTGCTATTAAAGGAAAAATCACAGTTTCAGCGTCTCCACTTTTTTACAATTTACGTTTACTCATAAAGAAATTCAATTTTTTTAAGCTAAAAGAAAGTTGTTGATATGGAATCACTCTTTAAGGAAAGAGTAACTTCACACTTTTGGCAGCTAGTGTTACTCTGTGTGCACTCCGTACCAAGACCAATTGCTAAAAATTCTTTAATTAGGTATGGTATGATAGGTGCTCACTCCCTGGTTCTTCCTCATGACAAGGTCAATACTGAAGGATAAATTTCATTTATTTTATTAATTATATACTGAGAACATAATAAACACTGTACTGTAAACTGAACTGTACTTACAATATCATCTGGGAAAATATTGTTATCATTGTATTGGTAAAAAGGTTATGATAGATTGATCAAATAATTGAAGGAAATTCCCTAGAAAACAACTCACAAGAAAACTTATGTTATTTCAAAGACAGTCAATTGACTAAATATATATTTACTTCCTTTCTATAATTTAGAAAATCCTTCTGCTGAAATGACTGGAATTAAATGCTGAAAAATGAGGAAAGGCTGAGAGAACTGGGTTGTTCAGCCTTGTGAAGAGAAAGCTTAGGGGAGATTTTATCACCATGTTCCAGTATTTAAAGTGTATCTACAACAAAGGTGGAGACTCCACTTTTAGAAGGAGTCACACGGCAAAGGCCAGGCATGAAAGAATATAAATTATTCCTGGGGAGATTTCATTTAGGCACAAGAGGAAAATTTTTCACAATGAGAGCAGTCAGTGATTGGATCAATCTCCCCAGAGAAGTGGTAGATTCCCCAACACAGAACAAGGCACTAAACCATCTTCTTTAGACCACACTTTTGCCAAGAATGGTGGGACCAGATGATACTTGAGATTTCTTCCAAGCTGCTATTCTTTGATTTTGTGATTGAAAGTCAATGTGGAAAAAAATGTTTGTAGACCTTAGTTACAATACAAATATTGAGATGCTGGTGTCTTTTGGCCATTCTACCATCTTGGTAATGAGTTTATCTGCAAATTGGTCATGCTAATAATGTTCTTGTTAGTGCAGTTTATATGCTTGGATTTTTTAAAAATTGATTGAAATCTAGCATTGCCAGATAATTATGAAAGAGGTCTGAATATCACAGAAGACTGCTTCTTTTTTTTTTTTTTTTTTCCTGATACAGCCCCTTAATAAAGTTTCTGATTGCATTTCTTTCATTCAAAGTAGGTAGTGCTTCTTTCCTAAGGCTAGATAATGCTTTCATCATTATGGGTTTATGAGTAAGGTACTATTCAACATAATGATATCACTGTCTAGCTTATGTCTGCTGTTAATTTGCAATTCTTAAACTGTACAGAAGATCTATCTTAATCTGTTGTAAGTCTAACTTAAAAGAGTTAGAAGTCATGCAAAATCAAGGGTAAAAAGAGAACCGTTGTGATCCCATTGTTAACAACTTTACACCAGTAAATGGAGTAAGTCCTTACATGAGTGGGTCTATTTTGAATATAAAAAAGTTGTTCTCACTGTTGGAAAAGGTAACTGCTCTTTTGCTCCTATTTTCCTCTCAAGATATTTATTCAAATAAATTGTAAAAAAAAAAATTAAAAAATCAAATAGATTTTTATTCAAACAATTTCCAGAATCATAAAAGAAAGAAACAGAATATCAGACATGTAACTATCCAGAGCAGTCAAGGCAGTCATTTTTGTGACTTATTCAAGCCATTGATGGTGTACCACAATGTCTGTTGCTACTGAACAGGAAACAAAACCAATTGTGTACAATATGTGTATTAATATGTACAGTGTGAAGAGAAAACAGATGGCAGGGATGCATAAAACTTTAATGTCCTCCAATCTGTTTACTTATTTTAATCAGCTATTATAATCATCACCCACTGTGTGCTTTGTTAACATGGGGAGGTGCTGGTGTCATCAAGCAGAAGAAAATCCAGAGAAACATGCCAGATCCCAACTCTGGTAATTAGAACCAGAAAGCTCCTGTGTGCTACAAAAGGTTTAGGACAGACCAGAAGACACCATGAAGAGTTAGCATTCACTCAGGCCTGCATTCACTCGCAACACAACAGAGGTGAAATCGGCCAGCACAAATTTAGCAGGTGACCCATATGGAGGGATGCTCCATTAGCACTGGCCTGTATGGCTCACATTTCTACACCCCCTGAAATGCTAACTCAAGCTTCTCTTCCAGATGCAGCATGCTTTTATCTCAGTTCTTATTCCCTTCATAAAGTACTTAGATATTTCTAGCAAAAACTACAAGATGTAATCTTCAATATGGTTTCTATGGTTAAAATGTGACTTGGATGGAGAAAGTGGATTTTTGGGGCTTTTTTTTTGATGTACTCAAAATCAAATAGGCAATTCATAATTCAGTTGAAAACATCTCTCTTCTAGTGACGAAGGTGAAATAAAATAAGGCCTTCTGAGATTTAAAATATTCGTATTTGTACAAACTTTTAAAAGCCCAGTGTGTACTTTAGAAGAGTACTTGACAAATGTCTGACTATGGACATGGTCACAATGAATAGGGTAGAGGAATCTTCAAGAAGATGGTAGGACATAACAAGTGTATGTGATATTGTAAATAGTACATTTATTTTAAATTTGCATGCTTGTTCTGATTGTCAGTTGTTTCCTGATGACATAAAGATTTTGTTCGTCTCAGGCTTGCTGTAGAAGATGTTGTCCAAAAAACCAAAATTTTACTGGTTGTAAGAAAGACAAGTGCTGGTCTCCAACTAATAATCTTTTCATGACAGATGCCATTTTGTATTCAGTTAAAAAAAAAGAGGAGGTAAAATGATGGGGATGAGTTGTTAATATTTTTAAATGCAGCACAGATACTGGTTTTTATATGAAACATAATTTACAAACTGATTATATGATATTTAATAATAGAAATGTTTAGCAAAAATTTTCTCTGAGAGGAAGAAAGTGGTGTAAAGGAAAAAAAAATGGTGTCAATCAAGTTGTTCAGGGTCCCACAAATTCACTTCCTTGTCCAAAAGTCAATAGAAGCTCCTTCTTCCTCTTCAGTAAGTGGAAGGAAATGCACCTGCAAGGGACTTTGACCCAGATTTTTTCATTCTTGAGTTAGGGAAATCCTAGTCTATAATTAAAAGTGAAGTAGCTAATAAATTATGAAGGAAATAATCTTACTATAGAAACAACCACCTGAGAGGTGACTGCTGATCTGCAATCCACTGTGCTGTGGGCTGCAGAATTATCTGATGGGAATGAGGAAATGCATCCGGGGAAGGACCAATGACAAAACTAATCTTCGAAAGTCATTCTGGGAGGGATATTCCAATTTTCCTCCTACACAGATTCTTTCAGGAACATTATCTATGTCATTATTTCCTCCTCTCTAAAGTGGGTAAAATAACAATTACCTTTGAGAAGTAATTCTAGTTAGTGGTAATGTCGACAATAGGTTCAAGATGGCTGGCTAATACAGGTATTTATTTAAGAAATTAATATTAATCCTTGAACTTCAACAAAGGACTAAAAGTCTGTGGAATAACAAACAAGTCAGTGACTGTGGCTGGATCCCTTCTCTTTATGTGGAGTTGTCCAAGCTAAGGCACAGTTCTTAATAGCAGAAACTCCCAGCAGCAAAACAGGAGTGAATAGAAGACTGAATTAATTTCCTCTGTCAGCTTATATGCATTTTCTAGAATGTGTTTGCTCATCTAAATGGCATCAAAGAGTTCCTCTTCACTAAAATTGTAGGGTTTAGAAACGGAATGATGATAAAGGTTCACTAGGCTTTTTCTGTTACCTAACAGTCCTGTGCCTTTTTTTTTATTTGACTACTTTTTTTTTTAATTGGATAAAGGATAGTGTTTTATCTTTTTTGTTTTACTTTTATACCAGATTACATGGAGGGAAGAGATTAGCACCTCCAGTATATGAAGGTGTCTTATCCTCAGATGACTAATGCTGAAGATCCAGGTAGAAATGCCTGTTGGAAAGCAGAAAAGTTTTTCAAACACCATTTCAAGAAGTGGATTTATACTACCAATCAGATACAAGATACAAGCTATTTCACTTTTCTGTAATTTCCCGGTATCTACATGTTCTTTTATTTTTCAATTATAGCTCATTGCATTAACACCTACATTTATGGCAAACGATATTTGAAATTCTTCTTGTTTTTTATTATTATATTTAAAGTTCATTGTGGATTCAGCAGCGTGTACCCAAGTGGCAGGTCAGCTGAGGTGACTCCTATCTTATCAAATGTAGTTGAAGAATGAACCAGAGAAGTTGAAAGCCAAACACAAACCTGAGCACTTAGCTCAGCTCATGCATGCCAGGAGTTGCACACAAACAGATGGGCAAAACCTTCTCAGATAAACTTCAGCAAATATGATGGAGTAGCAGAAATACCAAGCTTGCCCAGTGCCAGCTGAATGATGGCAGGTTTGATACAGTCCCCTAGAAATCATGCATAAGGCTTACAGTACCCTCAGTCAAACAGAAAGAAGAAAATCTTAATATTTGGGTTATACAATTTGACCTTTCCTGACACTAAACAAACCAAAAAAGCCTTGGGAAGTGACCGAAGAACATCAGTTTGTTTACATGAAGATTCCTTGATTAAAAAAAAAAAAAAATTCTATCCTTGCTTGACTTCTTACTTAAGTATCAGGCTGCATGTCTTTGCTTCTGTCAAGTTTATATGTTCAGAAATTTTTGAAAGGTTGAATCACAAAGCTTTTTAATCACATACACTTAAATAAAAACCTAATGCTGACCTGCCATGACAATCAGGCACAGTTTAAAATCAACTCACAGGAAGACAAAGTTATGTTTAGTTTGGAGAGTTTTTACATCTACTTTATATAAACTAACGAAGCTGTTAAGAGCAAATGGAAATGACATGAGAGAAAGAGGTTACACCAGGCAAAGCAGATTTTTTGGTTTTCCTTTCTATTTTAGTCAAAACAAATGCATTTAACCATTTAAATACAAGTCTGTTGACATAGATATAATTGTATTAATCTCAGTTGCACAGAAGGTCTGACTTATGACAGAAAGAAGTATCTTCTGTTTGCTTTCATTGCATTCTATTAGTTTGACCTGGATGTCTGCCTTCGTGCTAACCATGTGACAAAAATAAGATATTTAAAATTTTTAATACTATATCTTGGCATACAACTTCAGAAATAGAAATGTTAGAACTATAAGCTGATATAAGTCTCACATAGAATACAACATTATTATATTGCAAAGAGGAAAAATCTAAGGTGCCAAACAATGACATGGAAAGACATAACAATGACATGGAAAGACATAAAGCCTTCAAGAGCTTGTTTTATAATGACAATCAGTACCATGTGTCATGGTCTGCTTGGAAAAAAAAAGGCTTTTGAAACTGAAGCAAGTAGGTTTTTATACACTCATTAATAAGAAATCTAATCAGCACTGACACACAAATGAAGTACATAATGCATAACTTAAAGTGTAGGAAACAAATGCACAAAACAATATGCTTTTACAGTATTCAGCAGGTATATGGTGGATTTATGTGGAGCTGCAGCAGACACTCTTTGATTCATTCAGCTCTGTGATGTCAATTTTATGGTAGAGATGGAAGACAGATAACAAATAAACTTATCCCCACATTCCAGCCTTCTTTTTCTATTTTTCACTGAAGTTCAAATGTTACAAAGTATAGAACAAGTAAGGTGAAGTGAGCTCAGCTTTTGTGGAAAATGAGACAGGAGGAAAAGACAGGGACTGGAACTTCACCAGATGGGTATTTCTTTGTATTTAATACCCTATTCATCTATCAACTTTTGTTTACACATAATACACAAATATATAGAATCTCATTATCAACACATTAAAACCTCAGTGTTGCATTGCTTTATTAAAACTGCAAAATCATGCATCTGAAGGCAAGGAAATGCTGGAGGAGGGTTACCTGGGAAATATCCATTCAGCACATTTTTGTGAAGGTTTCTGATTTGTACAAATTGTGATGTAATTTTGATTAAATGTTTTTTTTTCAGGGGACCCCTGTTTCATTCACAGTGCAGAGTGGACGATGCTTGCTTAATGAGCAGCTGCTCAATACTGGTTTTGTTTCATTGTTCAGCATGTGTGGTCCCATTTGTTATTTACTAGACACTAACAATCCAGTTCCCTACTGAGGACTATTAATTTCCTCACAGACTTTTCTTTTCTGATTTCACTATCATGTAGGAATACATCACATAAGCCTTCTCAGCACCCTGTGATACCCAGGATGATGTCATTCCCATCAGAGATGGAGATTTGGTATGTAAAGGGATTCAAGCCCAGAATTTCTATTGCATAGCCAGCTTAAGACAACAGTGGATTCTTTATTCATAGGCCAAAGCTTTGTATGTTAGCTCTATCTATTCAAATATATCTCACCCCAACTTTTACTATAACTGAGGACACCAAATGCTTAATCTAAGTTTGAATTAAGTGACTTGAAAATCATTGAACATCTTTTTGATGATGATATTTCTCTGAGACAGTATTCAGCTCCCATAAATATGAGACAGCTTTCTTTTCCTGACAATCCCTAACAATCTGCCCTTTGCCTAGCAGCTGTAGGACCTTCATGGTGAACAGCTTCCATTGCCTCTGTGGTGTGTGATGATTGAAATACTGAGCTGTGTCCTGGACAGTTAACATAATGTATATTCACAATGGGGAAGGTAAATTCAGATTGTGCCAGCAATCTTAGTTCTGATGTGTTGACATCTGTCTGCTCAGTGTTATTATCCTTGTATATTCCTTTACCATATCTTTCACATATGGCTAAAAAGACAGTAATCTTAAAGCAGAATCCTCCTGACTCCTTATCACTGTTGCTTCTATGTGTTTCAGTAAATCAGTGCTGCTTTAGGATTAACAGATAACAAGGGCTCTTATCCTTTTTTTACTCTCTCTTTTAGTTCCCAGTTTAAACCTCCTTGCCTGGCTACCAGAGTGAGACAGAGTAAGCAACAGCCCATAGTGGAGCTTGGTACTGGGTATTATCTGAGAACTATCAAGATTATTGCTTCTGTCCTGTTTGTTTGCTGCACTGCCTCACTCCACTACAGTGCTATGCTCACAGCTGGGAGGTCTCTGCTGGCCTGGAAGGTTGGTCAGAAGGCTGTGCCCATTTGTGCTGTGCAGCTGCTCATAGCTGCCAGTCCCTCATGCTGCCTGCCAGGGTCCTTGGGCATTTCCCAGGAGATGCCACAATTCCAGAATCCTCTCTAACTTGCAAGATGTTTTTTTCCTGTCAGGTTCCTAACTTCCTTTTTTAGACCCTCTTTTATTTTCCATGGCTGCTTCTCAGAAATCCTCCTTTTTGGCATTCAAAACCTTCTCTCAGGAGATCATTTTTCCCTCTTAAATAATGTATGCACTGAAGCACAGTATCTGGTCTTTTCTCCAACTGGTGAATGCATCTTATATCTTTAATTAATATCAGAATTCAGGAGGTACTTCTCTTGTTTAGTCTAGGTGTTACCAAAATTTATGACCAGCTGGTAGTAGTGTCATGCAGGAGGTAGCAGATTTCCACTTTAGATTTCAGAAATTTGGTCAGGCATTCATCTCCACACAGACATGTACTCAATTGTGTGCCACCTGTTGGTATTCAAAATTTAAGGTACTATCAAGATCCTTGTTTTCAGGCTTCATGCTCAAACAAGCTTACTTTCTGTTTCTCATTCTCCAAAGCCGAAGGATGACTATGAGAAAAAGACAAACCTGTCTGGAAAGTCTGAGGTCAGACCATGGGGAAAATCAGTTCTAAAATGAATTATCCTGATTACATTTATATTTGAAACAAGTACATTCTGAAAACTGTAAGAAGCATGCCCATTAATCAGTGATGCTAAATTTAGAGACATGGTTTTCCTAAAACCTAAAAGTTTCTTCCAGGAACTTAGGGACCACAGTTTTTCGCATGATTTTAATTTACCTTTTGTAAGTGATGTCAAGTCACATTTCCAAAATAAAACACATTTCTTTCATTTGCCATGGCCCTTATTCTTCCTCTTTACAGCAATGACCATTTATTAGTTTGGGGGTTGTTGGATTAACCCTCCCACCACTCACTGGCTAATATAAATATTTTCCTTCACCTAATTTCCTTAACCACTTAAATCAAACTGTGTGGTGATGAGAATGATAATGTAAATTCAATTTCCCTTTGGTATATGTCTTCAGCTCCAATTTAAATTTCAAGATGTCCGACACAAACTTCATGCTGAAAAAATATGAATATCATCTAGGCAGCAGTCTAGCATGCTCCCATTATTATTTTAATGCATAGTGTATAGATTGTATGTGCTATTCTAGAGATGGAACATTTTGCCTAAAAAAGCAGAACTCCATCACAGATTTTAGAGATTTCTAGGAGAAATAAGACTTGGCTAAGTCATTGTTTCAGTTCAGTTCAGTTCTGTCACTCAATAATAGTGTAAAATATTTCCTTTCTAAATTTCACCATGGCACCATTTTAGAAATGAGAGCAGCTCAGCGTGCATACTGCTGAGCCTATGTATGAATAACAGAATGCTTTTGTACTGCATTCTTCAGTAATTCTAAAAAGTTTATTTGAATGTCCAGCCACTATCTGGCTGCAGAATACCCTACTACAAGTAAAAGCAATTATTAATTTTCTGGAGTTGGGAGGGATGTTTGTACCATGGACTGTGATATTTTCTGTTTCAATTGCATGCTGAGAGTTTTTATAGTCATGGTCAAGCACTATTTCATAACACAATAAAGACAGAAATGTATCATTTATATCACTACAGAGTCACTATACCCACCATAGTTTAAACACAAATACACAAATTCGGACCTGATTACAAGCATTACATATTGATCACTAGCATGGCAATATTGAATTCTGATATGCTAACATATATGTGGTTTGACCCACAAAAGCCTCTTGCTCACTCCTCTGCTGCAGCTGGACCTAGGAGACAAAATCTAAGTAAGGAGTTCTTGAGTTGAGATAAGAACTGGGAGAGAGATTCCTCACTAAATACCCTCAAGGGCAGAAGAGGCTCATCTCAGAAATAGGAAGAAAATTTATTGCTAACAAAAACAGAGGAGGGTAATGAGAAGCAAAATAAGATCTTAAGTATATCAGGGAGCAGTACCATGGGTTGAGCATGATCTGTACACTAATAACAGTACAAAAGCTTACAATACAATTTTAGATTAGTTATTTCTAGGCTTGTTTCCATAAAAAGATTGAAAGTGCTTTGCTTTTGTGGAAACTAAGTCTGAATTAACCATTTTGTAGACTCCTCTCCCAATTCTTAGTCCAGTTGCTGGTGAACTGGTTTTGCATATGCCTTCTTTCTTTTCCCAAGGGTACATCCTTCTCTACAAAAGAATGGTTAGTAGGTTGTTTTGGGGGTTGTTTTGCTTTATTTTGAACCTGGTAGTTCACTTTCAATTACTGAAATCTAAAATCACATATTCAGAACCCTGACTCCTTACACATAATATACCAAGAAGGATTTTATTTTTAGGGGGAATAAAGACAATAACACCCGGAGACAGAGGTGTGTCTTTTGTCCCACAATCCACTGTGGGACAAAGATGAGAGTAAATATCATATAAAGTTGTTACAGAGACCAACAGCAAAGACTGTAATAAGATGTCAAAGATAAAATTACATTGCCCTAAAAGACTTCATGGTTCAAGAACTTTCTAAGACATACATCTGTATGTTTAATAGCCCTTGACAGATTGTGTTTTCTTGACTATGTACTGGATAAAATTTTTCTTGTTCATGGAAGGATTTAAAATTTAGTCTCAAAATAGTGTTTTAGCAGGAAGGCTTAGGGTACTTAATTATTCTTTGAAGGGCTGTTTATGTATTTTGCAATAATTTTCCATTGGACAAAGCAAAGTAGAAGCCCAGGGAGATGTGAATGCTTTTCACTTAGGTGAAAACTCAGATACAATCGTCCTCTCTTCAGTGCTCTTCTTCTGGTCTCCAGAATGTCTAATAATCTTCTTCACAGTAACTTGAGAGAAGGAATAGGAAATGCTTTCTCTAGGTCTAACAGTGCTATATTATGGTGCAATTATGAGATTCTTGGTTTGAACCTGTCAGCCTACAGTCTTCAAATCTGTCTTTAACAGTGTGAATTAGTGTTCATATGAGTATGCATATGTACATATATACACATATATACATGTGTAAAACATAGGTACACTCTAATCTCAGATGTCTATCAATTTGAATAAGATCAAGCAGCCTTACTAAATATAAATTATTTTTCTAGGGATATTTCCCAGGTCAAATCCAGACAGTTTCTCACTTTTTCATAGTATGTCTCAGTTTAGTAGTCAATCATTTAGCAGTATACAGGTTAGATCCAAGCTGACAGTCCTGGCAGTTGGGAAGAAAGATAGAACCAGTAACAACAAACTGAGTGATTTCAACAATTGCTATTAAGTGTTTCTTAAATCATTATAAAAATTTATCAAGGTGAAGTGGAGAGCACTGAGTTCCTGCAAAATAAATTCAGTATTGATAACAATATAAAACACTGATGACATTCTAATATTTGCTGTCATACATTGAAATTAAGTGTATATAAATTGATGGTATAATTTTCTCTACTCCAAAAAAAGAGTATGTCTTCTGATATACTGAAGATGTTGTTGCAAGCCCTTGAGCCTTTTGTTGCCTTCAAACCCAGTTACAAAGAAAATAAACTTTCTAGGAAATGGAAGCATTGGTAAAGTGTTAATCTATTTTAAGCCTCAGGCTATTTGAAAAATCACAGATATACCACGTGTCTGCAGAGCTAAGAATGAAACTAGAACAGTACTGAGAATCCCATTTTGTGCACTGCCATCAAAAACAGTAAAAAACACAAAAGTGCATATTGGCTATAAAGCACAATGCTGTCTTGTTTCCTTGCTTTCAGCCCAATACTTTCATAAATGAAAATGCTTCATGTCAGCAGGAAATTCTTCATCTTTTTATGGCTAATAAATATAGGAAAAACCATGGTAATTAGAATTTGCAAGTGTAAATTTGACAGATGCATATGCATAGAAGCATATGTGCATACACGTGTGAAGAAATGCCCGGGTGAAATATTGCTGTAAGAACTCTTGCAATGTAAAGGTTCCTGTTAATGTCAGTGTGATGCTGGTGGTCAAACATAGGAACAGATTGCCAGGCTGTGAAGTTTTCCATGCAGTTATCCAGATCCTGCCTGAACAAGACCATGACTGAACTGACCTAGTAGGTTTTGAGTGGGGAGTAGGAGTAGATTATCTCCAGGGGTAAATTGCAGCCTAAATATTCTATGAGGCTACTGTTCATTAAATTTATCACTGAATTGAGAGTGCTAATATTTTTAAAGATAAGTTAGAAAATACATTTTCCTGAAACTTTTCTTACAGAAATTATAAAAATGTCTGCCTAGAAGGATTCTTCATGTTTTTAGTCAAATTTCAAACCATAATATTGCTGGCTGGAAGTGAAAATAGAGTGCCTGATGTTTTCCTTATTTTCACGTTCCATTTTCTTTACAATGTGATAACTTTCCTTTCCTGAGAGCCATATGGCAAGAATGTCTCTTTGGAAATGAACCTCTTTGATAAGACTGGCTGTAAGGAAAGATAAAATAAGAAGACAGTCCTAAGGAGACACTGGTAACTAATAATGCAGAAATGAAGTATTGTGGAGGGTTTCTTTCCTCATTCCCCTAAGAAAATGTTGATTTCAGCTGAAAACAATATTTTAAGTAATACAAAATTCAGCTTCTTAAGTAATGCAAACCAAAACCCTCAAAGAATTCAAACTATTTTTCTATGTTATTAGAGTTTTTTGGTCATATTATTGTCACCCAGTGTTCTTGAATGTATTCTCTAACATTACATCAAAAAGGAGAATATACTGGAGCATACATTTTTTTCAAAAAATTATAATATTACTAGCCCCACAGCTCTATAAATGTAATTTTTTTCATTCTTTTCCAGATCTCTTCTATCAGGGGAGAATTTTTCCTTTGTCTGATAATTAATAGTAAAATCTTTCATGTCTTTCTTCTTGGGTAGCAATGAGATGCAAGTCCACAGTTGCCTTCCAAGAGCAAACTAGCAGTCCTGTCATTTAATATTTTTCCCTTAGCTGAGACATTTTCAATGACTTTAATACATTTCTGATATTGATCTTAAAGAAATGCTGCCTTGATCTCTTATCTCTTGGGACTGTATTAAATGAAGTTCCTTATTTTTAAAGGTGAAATGAATGACGATGTGATCTAAAAACCCCACCTAATTTTGTATCACCCTTAATGCATCACTTCAACACATTTAGTCACTGTGATAATTTTTTTGTCATGGAAAATTATGACATAGTTAATAAAAGTTTTAGTTGAGTAGTTCTGTAGTAGTAGTAGTATGTAGTGATAACTAAGTCCAATGTGTATTTAAACTTTTGAAATCAAATCAGCATGTTATGTCACAGTAAATCAGGAAATTACATTCAAAATACATCTTTGGTTCTTGGCCAAAGGAGGTGATTTGTGGGGAATAAGTATTTTCAAACTATTTCAGTGGTTTTGGACTATACATACCCCAATTTCTGAATTAAAAAATTGTATATCTTGAAAGGAAAAATTATAGAGTCCGATAATTTTCTTGAAATAGCATTACTTAGGGGAATTATCAGTAATTATCAGGGAGTAGACCCGCATATGAAGCATCAGACACAGAGTAAAGCATCCTATTTTTTACCATGTCTGAAACCTGATTATTGCTTTTTAACAAAGTCTAAATGGGGCAAACTGGAGATCGATAAGCTCAGCTCAGATTAATGGTGCACTGAAACTTGTCAAATTATACATTATGTCTTGTCATGACACAGGAAGGAAAGTGAGTGCAGAACCAGAACAAAAGAACAGCTTCATGGCTCTTTTTTTTTTTTTATTTTTAGACCCTTTGAGCAGTAAGACATGTTGCTATCAGAAGATGTGCCTGGATACTTAATGTCAGACTGGACATACATAAATTCCACCTCACTCTTGCCCAACTGTCTAGGCTTTTCTGTGATGGCAGCAAATCTCCCTGTATTAAAGACATTTGGAAGCATTTTCATTGAGTGCAATGATTTTAAGGTGGCAAATTGAAGAAATTTGATGCAAAAATTAATAAAAATCAACAACGAAAGAAATTAGTATTTCATTGACCATTAACAGATATGTGATTCGCTTTGCCTTAAATTGTTAACTGAAGAGTATAGCAGATGTCAAAAATGGGCTACTAAAATAAATGAATGCACACACTGAGATTTTTCAGAGATTAAAAGTACTCAAAAATTCTGTAAATACATATTGCTTAGTCTGTCTTCAGACTGCTCTTAGGCAAAGCTAAGAAAAAACCAATTTATAAGAGTTACTATGTTTCTATCATCAAACCCAGCTGATAATTTATATCATGTTGTTTTCACCGAAGAACAAGTACATGAACATAAAATATTTAATTTCATTCTCTAAAAGAAATGTGCAAAAAAGTTTAAAAAACTACAAATCAATATCATACTTATCTTATTCTCTGAAAAGACCTTTGTTACTGCCTGGAAATCAATTACATCTGAAACAAAATGGGTATCTTTGATTCTGTTTTTATATTCTACACAACTTTGTATTTTTTGTAAGTTGGAGGAACTTCAAAAGTTTGGGAGATTTAGGTCAGTTGAATACTTAACTAGGAATGTTGTCCCTGATTTTAATCAAAATGTTTTGATCTATAAAACTAGGTTGAACTATCGCAAAAATGCTTATGGAGGAATTTATGATGCTTCTATTTCTGTTTAGCTGGAAAAGTTACAATAACAGGCACAAAAAGCAAGTACAGAATTTTGGCTTGATGGAAGAGAGGAGGTAGAAAACTGTCATGCCTGTAAACAGTTTAATTTCTTATTTTGTGTGTCTTTCCCATTAAAATTGCTTTTGTCTTTATTCATAAAGTCTTAAACTAAAGCCACACATTCTCTAAAACAGTTAAAACAGATAAAACAGTTATCCTGTCATAGAAATCTTTGTGCATCCCATACAGCTCTGTAGAGGACACACAATGGACCACACCCAGGAAATGATGGCACCAATTGTCATGACAGATACCAAACAAATACTAACTTATATCACAATTGTGTAAGAGAATTTCTCTGCAAATAAGAGACAGAAAGCCTTATTCTTATTTGGCTCTAGTATAACATTATTATTTTCTCCCATGTTGTGAAAAAGGCTAAATATCCTGAAGGTAAGAATATTCCTAATGAAATGTGTCATTTTCTCTGCTGCAAAAATCCTAATCCTAGAAAACAATTTAAATGAGATTATTTATCAGAGGGGCAGCTGATTACAAGGTAAAAGAACAACAGCTGTCTGTTATGGAAAAATTATGCTTTTTGAAAATCATGTTTTCATGTGATCACATGGATGAGAAGGTGCTTGATCTGGCTAAAATGCTTTGAGTTAGGATTGCACTGATTTTCCAGAAATAATGGTAACAATATTATCTTCATTATATAGCACTATTCACTTCAATCTAGTTCAGTTAAACACACTCAGCATTACTGAAATGTGATTACCAGTGAAGTGGAAATCTCAGCCATTTAAAATGTAACACAGTGGTGGAAACTCAAAATGTTTCAGCTGAAGGACTTTTCAGAGTTATGGGGAAAAAAAATCAAGAAGAAGACAGTATTAAAGCAGACCAAATCAGACTCTGGGTTTAGAGACTGTTCTGAAAGGACTATTCATAATAAGTGCTTTCCCCTCAGGCTAACAGATTAGGAAGGACATGTCCTGAGTCGTGCGCTTAATTTTTGTAATCTGTGACTCCTGATATTTTGAACTCTAAACAATGCCATGAAACATCACAAATGATTTGGCAGAGCAGTGCATTATAAGCAATTTTCTGCCAGTGAGCCAACTTTTTTTATAGTTACTCTACATATTTATGCAGTTCTGAATGTAATAGCTGAAATTATGTGTAATCAGTTTGCATATACAACTCCTGGCTGCTTTTCTCCTTTCAGACAGAAACATTATTTCTGTAAATAAAATAAAAGCAAAAGTTATTTTAAAATGAGGGTTTTTAAAATGTGGGACATCTCAGGAAACCATGCAACAAACCATGCAGCACACACCCTTGAATCCCATTTTTTGTCAGTAAGTTCATTACTCTATGGGCAGGTTGTTAATTCCATTAAGACAATGAGACAGTGGAGCTTGTCCTGTGAAAGTAATCTTAGGTTTGCTTCAATTGTTAATATGATGTCAGAGTCACAGAATCATAATTAATTGTGTCAGACTCAGCTCAAATTAAGCTAGCTCCACACCTAAGGGATGGATCTTCATATTTCCAGAAATATTGGAGCTCAAACATAGATACCTGACAAACTTGAAGACAGGATTAAAAAAAAAATATTTACCTTTGAAGGGCATTTGCCAGAAACCTGGACAAACCTTTCCAAATGGACAAACCTTTCCAAATGGACAAGCCTCTCCAGTGAGAACTCAGCACAGTGCTGCAGCAAGGGTTGGTGTTCTGATCAGGGCCTGGCAGGACCCTATTGTAGCAATACTTACACTAAATTTGCAAATTGTGTTCTACCTCCCTATCTAACAGAGAGCTGATTACAATCTACTAAACAGGATTTATAATATTTCTGTCTAAAATCTTCAAGTCCCTTATGCTTTCAGATAAATAGAAAGTGCATCTCAGAGGGTTATTCTCTACTTCATCCTCCAAGTTCAGTTGTTTTATACTGAAAACAATGAAATGCTTCAGAAGAACACTAAACAATTAGAAATAAATGAGCATTTCAGAATTACAGCAGTTCATATTCTGTTATCTTAAACTAACACTTTAAACTGCTTGATTTTACCCTACTGATATTGATCAAGCTCACCTTGTGCTCATATATAAAAATTAAGGGAATTTTTTTTAAAGATCTCATCTAGCTTTAATTAGAACCTGCTGTGTATTACACAGAAAATACTGTTCCAAAGTACTGCTTTCAGTTCACTTTTGATATAGTCAAATTAATTAATGGCTATAATTTTAAATGACTAACAAAGAAACAAAGCTGAATCTGATAGTTTAAATTACTGTATGACCAGGTACTAGAGAATGAGATAATTATTGTCTTGCATGGCATATCCAGTACTAATTTTGCAAATCATCTTAATTCACGTAGACTGTGTTGACTTACTTTTGCTTAGTAGAATGAGAAATTAGATTCCTTTCTTCTTTTCCTTTGTATAACTTGTTCTCTTTAAATTAAATCCTTCCAGGAAAGAATTTAAACATGAACTTTAAATCCATTTACTTCAGAGATTTAATTTTGAAAGTTGATTAGGTAAAACTACAATCCAGAATTAAGGCCCACTTCAGTCTAATCTTTCATTGAAAATCAGTGAGGAGATTTATTTTTTCTATTGATAGTGTATGACAAAAGGCAATGCAAATTCCAGCTAGATCTTTTTGGATACCTTAATTATTAAAGCTAAGTTAGTCTGGTTATTAAATCACAAGAACTGGTTTGAGACCTCTGCCCAGCCCTGCTTTTGCCAATCACATTTGAGAAAGTTTTGTGGCTCACTCTCTCATTAGGTGACTAAAAACTGTGACCTACCCTATATTCTCCCAATGAAAACCAAAACCAAAGCAAAGTCAAAATATTGTCTGGAGTATATCTTGAAAATCTGCAGAAATTTTTTGGAAATATTCAATCGTATCCATTTCCTGTCAGTCAAAAAGACCTGGAATTCAGGAGAATAAAAAATAGAAACTCCCTACCCCCCTCAAAAAAACCGAAACAAAACAAACCCCCCACAAAAAACCAACAACAACCAGCATATGAACAAAAGAAATCAAAATCAACCCCAATCACAAAAGAAGAAGAAATAAAAAAGAAAATAAAAAACAAAACAAAACAAAAAAAGCCCACAAAACACCAAGCAAAAATACAGGTACAAATTGAAGCAAATGACTTAAGCCATCTGGCATCTCCCTTTAGAGACCAAGTGCCTACTATCTAGGCTTTGGGAAATTAAATTAAACATGTCAAGCAAGCAATATGGGTCTTGGTCAAAATCAATATAAGAAAAAATCTCTATATAGAGTCAATAACATAATCTTCTATATGATGAAAAAGTATAGAGAACTCAGATAAATATCCAAAAGACAAGATTAAAAGATAAACAGAGATACATAAAGATGTAAATAAATAGATTTATCACAGAACCTCATGAATTAGCTACTTTAAGGAGTATCTGAACATGCCAAAGTGCGTGAGGTTAAAACTCAAAATATAATAGGCACACAAAGTAGATTTTTCATTAAAAAGATAGCAGTAATAAAAGAGTGACTTTTGAGCTACGGAAAGTCAAAGATCGGCATGCAAATAAGAAGGCTTACTGTTTTTACCTACCTAAAGCCACTTCAGATATTTGATTCTCAGAAGTAATTAAAAGACAAAAACATCTCTATAAATAGCATGCTGTTCTCAGGATATATTTTAGATAAAATAATAACAAACGAATAAACTATGTGCCAGCAGCTAGACTGAAAAAAAGATAAATCTCCAGGAACTGTGGATATCCCCTTTGAATTTTATAGGATGTCTAAAGTCCCTTAGGGAGACCTTTAATTCTGTTATACTTTGCTACAAAGACCTGATCTAATGATGATTTTACTTGGTCAATCACCTGTGAATCATAAATAAAAATAGAAAGACACTACAATCCAAATTAGATTCCACATTCTCTGTGTTAGACGCAGTTCAAAGTAGACTCACAAAGGATGAAACATTTCGTAATACTCACAAGATTTCCTTATGGTGTCAGATAAAAAATAAATAATTTTCTGTGTTTTCACTAAATTTAAGCACACTTGTACTAGAATACGGCAGAAGTTCCTGCTTTAAGTCCTACTGCATACAGAACCCACATTTCCTGCTCCCTTCCAGGTACTAGAATGGCTTATTTGCCTTTATTTACAGCTAAAAACAGCTGCTTAAATCAATAGTGTTGAATCTCTCTTGTTTGAATTGCAGGGAAGAATGTCCATCATCTCTTTTGCTGTTCTCTGTGACAATGACCACAGAACATTTTGTACAGGATAGAACCCCCTGAATCCATCACAGAGATCTGACATGGAAGAACAGAGCAGAAAAAAAAAGATTATAAAGTGATGATGCCATGTTATTTTTATCTAACCTGAACAGTTGCTTAAAATAAATAGATAAAGCAATCTGTGATTTTAGGGAAGTGTCTGCCTGCATAGTAAACAATGCCTGATAGAAAGTGCCATTTAAATCTGCCTTACTCAAAGAAGTAAGAGAACGCTCGGATTTGATAACATATTCAAGAATTAAAATTTCATGAATTCAAGATTTCAGTGAAAAAGAAATACCAAAACACTGATATATTAAATAAACAAACAACATCTGAAGTGCCAATGAAAAATGCTATTCCTTAGCATGTATTTTTGTTTGTGGAGGAACCAATCATTTTTAAGTGAAGATTTCATCAAGTTATCCTTTTAATTTTAATTTTATCTAATAATCCATTCATATAGAGCTTTAATAGATCAGAGGTATCCATATAAAATCAAAACAGATTAGGAAGAGCAAAGTTCATATGAGAAACAAGGCAATTATTGGTTTAAAATGTTACATATTACTGTCAAAGGAGAAAGATCAATGTGTAAGAGGAGTCCACCTTTGAAGAAGTGAAAAAACCTACATTTGAAAAAAGCAGCACATCACCTAGACTGTGTTAGGAAGAAATGGGGCCATAGATATAAATTACCTCAGAGATTTCCTTCTCACCTTTAGATTTGTCCCACTTTAAAAACAAAACACAAATTATTTTGGTAGCCTTTACTAAAATCTTTATTTCACTCTCTTTTATTAACATAGGTTAACACAGAGCTCTCTGAACTAATTTTAATTGAACTAGATTGTGCATTGAACAAGTAAACCATGTGGATCTTAAAGCCATCAGTGAAATCATTAGAAACCTGGATAAGTTATACAAATATCTAATTGTCCTGTTGAATGGATGCACTTTGCTCTTAACCTGAACTTATCCAAACTTCTCCTCTGGCCACTGGACATAAAACTTCAGCAGCATGCCACTGGGCAAATGCAAAGGAAACTCAGGTTCACTTGAGACTCTTCAGTTTATGTATCCAAAGATATCATCTGCCATACTACAGTATTCCTTATACGACGTATACCAAACTATTCCTTATGCTAGCCATTTTCTTGCATCTAGTACATGTGCAGAACAATTCTTTGTCAGAAAACACATTAAATAAATGGTAGTTCATAGTTCCTGTGTTTCTGTCATCTTTCACTGCACTGAGGATGAAGTGTCCTGTTGGAAACATCACGTTTGTCTAACCTGGAGAAGTGCCTAAATGTACTTTTTCTATGTCTCGTGGCAGTGAACAATGTCAGAAAACCAAATATTTTTCCTTAAAGCTATAGGTAGGAGACTTCAGTTCCAATGCCTATGTCACTACTGCTTTTTGCAGAACTCAAATGCTGCTTGTGAGAATGAATGTTACTAGAGCAATGTGCAGGAGGACTGTGTTAATGCTTTGGCATGTCTGGCACAAAATCTTCCAACATACTCCTTTACTTCGCAGGGTTTGCTTGTTTTTTAAAAGAAATCTGTTTCAGAATATTGTGGGACTCATACCTTCAGGAAATTGAAGTCTTGTTAAGTCTCCTCATTCTTCAGAGAAAGAAATGTCTTTTGATTCCAAATTGTTGGGATTTTTTATTATGTGGAAATCATTACATGCAAAACTGCTCTTAATAAAACAAAATATTTAAGAAATCAAATTCAGTTTCAAAACTATTTAATAAAATATTCCAATGTAGACAATGATACTTATAATAGGGAAATCAGACAAAATAATAGAAATTGTCCCACTTTTCCTTAAGTGGGACAATTTTCTTCCTATGTCTGTTTTACATTCCCATCCATCCTTTTGAATTCATTGTAGAATATTACATTAAATGAAATAAAGATACTTCAAGAACTTTCCCTTTCTAGGCACATCATTTTCTTTTTCTTTTGCTGAAAGTTGTATCTGAAGCAGTTGTGCTTCCATGAACCCACCTCTAATAGAGATTTCCTTATTTGCACTGCACTGGATAACAAGTAATTTAAAGATGAGAGGTGTTTGAAGAAACTAACCTCTCTCCTACAAGAAACTGCTTTCTGGATGAGAAACTAGTAGCTGATCATATAAGACCTTTTTTGCTCTTTTAAAAAATGATCAGATCAGCAAATATAGGACAGGAATTCTTCACTTTAATGTGAGTTTTGCCCAGCTTTTAACAGTCAAAATTATTAATTATCCCTAAAGGCAAAGAAAAAAGCTTGAAGTGGTTTTGTTTTTGTTGCTATACTTCAAGGATATAGAACAGCAATCTCAGTATAGGAAGAGGGATGCTCACAAAGCCTGTATGTGGCCTCCTTGTCCCTCTAAACTGGTTAATGAACAAGAATAGCTCTGGCTGAAAATTGATTAATTCATGTCTCAGTCCAATCTTTTCAGTTGAAGATTAGTGATCCTGAGGTTTGTATTCAGGCTATTCAGGTGAGCACTAACATCCCCTGATTTTTGGCTTTGTGAATTCCCCTCTGGCTAAACCTGAGACTCTTAGATCCTTTTATGGCACTCAAATATTTTCATTAAGAATCATAGGGGCTGTAGAAGCCATGTGAGCCTCAAATCTTCATTGTAAATGAAATGATAGTAGGACACACCAGGTGTTGCAAAATGGTAAGTGAATGCCTGCTAGTCAGGGAAGACAATAATGTGAGGCTGCTTAAGGTGTTGCCCCGTCATGTTAGCATGACAAACCAGCTGTACAATGTTTCTGCTTGAACTACATGAAGGTATGATGCTACATTTTTCACACAACAGTCACTGTGCAGTACTTTGTGGCCATTGCACTGTGCCCACACACTTGAATAAATCTTAATTTTTCACATCCTTTCGCTGTAAGTGCTCTTGTTCTGATAATTCATATGGAGATACTGGGGGTAGAAAATACCTTTCAGAAACTACACATGATGGGCAGTCTTTTGTATATTTGGATTTCACAGTGTTTAGATGCAATATTCAGTTGATTTTGTATGGACAGATGTAGAATTAATCATTAATTGATCCCTTTATAAAATAGATATGGTTTAGCACGTTTCTTTTAAGAATCTTCTCAGCAAGATGCTTAACTTCCAACAGTTAGCACTGAAATATGACAATTGTGGAATCTTGTCACAAAGAGAGATCTTTTGACTTCACCTGAAATAAAATGATAGATTAAATTTTCTGTGTGCAATTTTCAGTCTTTTAATCAGAAAGTACATCACATCTCTCTTCTTCTTTTGATACTCAACATTTGTAAACTTATTTGTAACTTTGAAGTGTGTTTTGAACTGATACCATGACTGCTATTTCTAGAAATGGAAAACATTTCTGGTAAAAAAATCCGTTTAGAACCAAGTGCATACAGTAGAATATTAAATCAAGAAGTGGGCTTTCAGCTTCTAAGTTTCTCCACTTGTGAACTTTATCCAGCAACTTGATAGACTTTGAGTTGTAGTCGCTGTGTGATGAAGTTATGATTCCAGAATACCTACATGAAATTAATGTTAAGTAATTAGACAAACCTAGCTAGATTTTTGGCCAGGGACAGTAAACAAGAGTAATTACGTTAAATGAGTCATTTCCGGCAGCCACAGACAGCTTGTCTGTACTGATCAAAGATGAGGAAGAAAAGAAAGCCACATCAACCATTATGTAGGTTGCTATTAATCATAGTTTACCAGGGGTTTCATATCATGTGTATTGTTGCACTTCTCTGCCTAATATCAAGTCAAAGTGCAATTTCACATTGCTTGTTGGAATACTAGATTTTTTTTTCTCTTCCTTTTTCAGCATTTGGAGAGAAAGATCAAGAGGATCTAATTGTTATGTTGGTGCAACTGGTTTTGAACTGTCTTTCCCTATAAAGTCATAGCCAGAACAGCGTTACCTAATCTTTAGTGAGAGCCATTCTCAAGGGTTCTCTAGATCTCCAGAGAGTATTTTCAAGAAAAACTTACCTAAATCAACACTTTGATTTAAGGGATAGGATCAATAATTTAGAAATAAATAAAGAATATGCTTTTTGAAGAGGCAACCTCGGTTCAACTCCTATGAAGTGCTGAAGTGCCTGGATCAAGTTTCTTAGAATATGTTCTTGAAATTGGATGTTTTAATTAGTCAGGAAAACTGCATTAATACACAACTTTTACAATCTTATCAACATGAGTGATATTCTCCCTATAAATGTGAATGCAGTGTGCTTAATTTTGAGTCACAAAGTAGATATTAAACCACATGCAGAAGATAAGTCATTGGTAGCTACCATTTTCCAGTGTATTTGTGATAAAATATTCTAAGCTGGCCTCAGAAGAAGAAAACAGAAAAGCTTTGGCAAAAGTACAGTTGTTAAGCAGACATCTAAGCAGACTGATGATTTCCCTGAAAAAGGCCAGTGCCAGAAACTAGCAAAAGGTTATTCCAGTTTGTAGCCAGCTTTGGTATGTGAGCCCTTTGGTCTGGTACTAATCACAGCAACACAATAAACCCAGTGCTCTGAAGATACCACACAAAGTGCAATCAAAATTACAGAGAATCTAGAGACATTCAAATTCAGTTCATTTCTGTGCAGTGTAAGAGTCAGCTTACAGCTGATTATGAGCAGATCAAAATATTCTCAGAGAAAAAACAATAGAAAGGATCCCAAATCTTCATTAGGAAAGGGTTTTTTTTCCTTGAAATAAAAGCATTTGTCAGTATCCACCAGCTAATCAGAAGGAAAAGGGGATTTATTTTTTTTTTGCCTCACTTCTTTTTACACTGAGAAAAGAAGTCTGAGGCAACTGTATGGCATCAAACCAACTAAAATGATCTGCAGATCACTCTTAAAAAGTAAAGTCCCTCAGGAACGTAAACTGAAGGGTCTCACATCCCATCTTCTTTTAAGAAAACAGCATGTCTAAAAATTAGAATTCACTAGAGGAATAAAACATATATTTTGATTGGGTTCCTAATTTGTCTGTCTGGAAACTGAATGGATGTGTGTTACTTAATGCTTTGTGATTTTAGCATGCATAAACAAAGGAATTAATACTTGCCTGTTTCAAAGTTTCTTCTCTCACAATTTGTTTTCTGATATTTCAGATAATTAAAGAACTAGTCAGAATTATTTCAAATAGTTAAATATGTTTCTGATTTGGTTTCCAGGTGACACACAACAACATTTTATATCACATTTGTTATATCTTGAATCTACAATGCAATTTCCTCATATCTTTCATATTAATAACTTCACTTACAAAGAAATTAGTTTTAGTCTGTATGAAATTTTCCATCAGTGTGAGATTTTTACAGATAGTTCCTGCCACTATGTGCAATAATGTCCTTAAGACGTACTTGGAGCCAATCATGCCCCAAAAATGTGCTAAATACAGATAGGGATCCTATCCTAGCGCGAGGGTACTGAAGCAATGGGTGTG
Source organism: Zonotrichia albicollis (assembly GCF_047830755.1). Taxonomy (NCBI): domain Eukaryota; kingdom Metazoa; phylum Chordata; class Aves; order Passeriformes; family Passerellidae; genus Zonotrichia; species Zonotrichia albicollis. The sequence continues at coordinate 65,228,018 of NC_133822.1, forward strand.
GTGATATCACAATACTGTATATTTCTGAAATAATCCATATTTCTGACATATTTTTAAAAAATAAAGGAGCACGTGTTTGGATGTTATTTTCCCTGGTTGTTACTAATAAAGGCCCTATCCTTCATGGCAAGATTTCATAATAACTTTTAAAATTCGAGAGGATAGTTGAAATAAATTATTTAGGTCAAATCATAGTCAGTGCAGTTTGCAGACACAGAAACTGGTGATTGTTCAGAAATTATCTTCTGCAGAGAATCACAGCCATTGCATCAACAATCAAAGAGACTAAGACTCTTTTATAGAGAAATTTTCTCCCTAAGGGAAAACAAATGTAAATATTATGAAAAGGGGAAACTTTAAATCTTCTGGTTCTACTGTTTCCCACAGTGAACAAAAACTTCTATGAGCTGGGCACAGAACAAACCAAAAGAATGAGTTACTGAGTCAAAATGGTTTTAGACACTGTCTGTTGTGAAAAATTAGGCAAATTCAGTTCCTGTGTAAACGAATAATGTGATGAGGGGAAAAAAGTAGGCGTGTTCTTACATTTTAAAGAATTACATAGAAATTGGAGACTACATCATCTTTGGAGTTTGCTGAAGTTGTCAAGGTGTGTTCCAACCATCTTGAAGACTTTAGAAGAGATACAGTCAGTGTAGAATTCTTGATAGAATATTAAAAAAACCCTCTCAGATTAGTAACAATAATCATAATAAAATAATACTGACACAAGTTTTTCCTGAGAAGCCAAGAAATGATATGAATATGAAAAGGTGTCATATATTTCCTTCACTCTGGTCAAATCTGATCACAGCAACTAAAGAAATAAAATCAGTAAAGATTTGAGGGTGTGGGCTGTTAGAGCTGCCTAAGCCACAGACAGGATTCCTGGAATAATTGCAATTGGATCCACTCACAGCTCTTCACCTTCTCATGGGAAGCTCTCACCTTTATAAAAGACAGTTATTGAACATGTGGCAAGAGCTGGATTTTGTATTTTGAAGCCTAGTAGAATATACTTGAACTGGTAATTGGTTTGATTTTCCTTATTATGCTAGGCTAAATACCTGCAATGTGAGCAGGAGCTTTTCCCTTGCAGGAGAAGCAGAGCAGGCACTAGGTGGCAGGAACTTCTACTGCTCTTCCAGCTCAGTGGCTCCTTTACCCCAAAGCCAGCTGGGTTGGCTTCACAGGTCAGTGTGCATCAACAGTGGTTCTCCCCACACCTGTCCTCTGATTCAAAAGCAGATGAGTTTCACTGGCCAATAAGTTTATAAAAGCAGATGATCCCAAACCTGTGTATCAGCATTCAAGTGTTCAGACATGAAAACTGTTTTGGGTTTTTTCTTGTGATAGAAGAGAGGTTATCCACAAAAGTTTTGATGAAGTTTAGCTGTTTAATCAACTTTCCTTCCCTTTGAGGTTAAACAAATTATTCTTTCATCTTGATATAGTTCACCAGTCCTTATACTGATTTCTTTCTTACTAAGATCTAGAAAATTTTTCTTAATCAATAATTGCCAAATAAACTGCAACTCCAAGGAGAGAAAGCTTATTGGCTGATTCTTCAAAGCCAAAAGTGTTGTACTTGATTTTTAAAATTAAACAAGCTGTTCAGTAACAGACAGATTTTCCATCCTTCTGTCTATTGACCTACTGATCTAACAAGTAATCAATCAATTGATCTATCTTTAAACATATGGAGTAATACCTTGTCTATCCATGGATCTATACGTCTGTTTCTGTCTTGTTCCACCAAAATGAAGTAATTTCTTCCTAAATATGTTTTACATTAGCATTGCTCTTTTCTTGATTTTATTTAAAGTAGTTCTGTGCCATTTCATCAGTTATGCAGTAATTTGTTATGATAGAGTCATAAGGGCAAAAAATCAGAAAAAAATAAGGAATGTGGTACAACTGCAACACAAATTGAAAAGACATTCCTGTTCTGTAATATATTTCCAAACTGGCAGTTTATCAGAAACTTTCTCTAAAAAAAGAACCTCTCAGTTAGCAAGCTTGGAATAAACTCTTACTCAAAACCAAAAGGTCTGACCCAGCTGTTGGCATTATTCATATGAAATATTTCACTAGCATAATTAAAAAATACTTTAATGTTTTGTTTCAAGTATTGTTGAATGCAAGTACTGCAGGCCAAGCTCCTTCTTTCAAAATAAATGAGCAGTTGCAGAACAATAAAAACAGTTGAGGCATTTATGCTAAGACATGAAAAGCGAGATGCCAAGGCGGGTTTCTAAACCACATTCCAAGCATTTTAAATGCCTTTTGATTGTTACCACAAATCCAGCGATTGTTGAGAAAAGGGTATGTGTCATCAAGCCACAGGCAAGGCCTTGAATGCATCTGGCCCAATGTTTGCAGCACTGATGTTAAAACACCACTCAGTCACAGTTATGCAGCAACAATTCCCAGTCCCTCATCACCATCCTTTTGTAGGAGCATGTCTGACTCTCTGCTAATGGCACAGATTAATTCAAAAGATCAGGATGAATTCATGCATACTTCTCTACATAAAACACATTTATGATTTTAAAGCTACACCACACTGTGAAACTGCATTCTTTCATCATTCAGTATTTGCTGTGGTATCTAAAGGCTCCAGATTTCCCCAAAACTTTTCTGTCAGAAAGGCATGCTGCCTGACCACATGGTAAGATGCTCCTTTTTGCCACTCTAAGTACCAGAATAAGAGCACAAGTAGTTTAAACTGAAATGCTTCCTGAATACATTTCTGTCACTCTCCAAATCAATAGTAGTGACAATAGCAGAGTTTCAGGGGAAGAACTCACAGGTAGGATTTCTTTAATCCATTTTCCCCCAAATACATTTTCTTCTGCGCCTCAAAATTTCTTTTGTGTTGGAAGGAAAAAATTTAGGGTTTTGGTCAGGCAGAAGTCTGGTTAGAAGAAAATCCTCAGCAAATAAATTCTGCACACACACATTGATTTATTAACTATCTTGCATTTGATCTTCAGTGTACAAAAGCAAAGGGCTTGATATTTCCTATGTTCAACAGCCTCATTTCAGTTGATCTAGAAAGCCTATCAGTGTATGTGTTTAAAAACACATATCACTAGTCCTGTGCATTGTGGGTTCAAGACTAGTATATCAAGAGTAGTACAGCCAAAATTCTGTTCAGATTTTCCTGGATCAAAATATACAGGAAATCCAAGAAATCATGCTTAATTGTTCTAGATCTGATAAAGAAGAAAAGCCCTTGGACTTGTTCAGCTTTGTGAGATTCTCATGGACCCACTTCTCAAAATTGTGCTGGTCTCCCTGGATGGCAGCCCTCCCTTCTGTTGTGTCATGTGCACTGCTTTTTGTCACCTGCAAACTTTCTGAGGGGGCACTTGATCTCACTGTCTGTCTTTGATAAAGATATTAAAGAGCACTTGTTCCAATAAAAAGCTCTGAGTGACACCACTCTTCACTGATCTCCCACTGGACAGACTACCATTGACAAAAACTCTCTGTGCCCCTCCAGCCAATTCCTTATCCAGCAGATCCATGTCCACCCTTCGAATCCATGTCTCAGTATGGAGAGAAGGAAGTTGTGTGGGATCATCAAAGGCCTTGCAGAAGTCCAGGTAGATGATATCATGCAGGCTTCCCCTGTCATCCATTTCAGCCGCTTCATCATAGCAAGCCACCTCATTGTTCAGAAGAGCATTTGCATACAGAGATGGCATTTAATGCTTTAAAAATAAAATAAATATCATAACATGCTTTGTTTTCCAATGTGGGTTCAAAAATGGGGAAACTGAACATCAACTGTAGGCATTCACCTCTAGATAACAATATTTCTGTGATGAAGATATTGCCTTTATCCTACAGAAAAGCTCTCTCAACCTTACATCAAAGAGATGAAATTATACCTCAGGCAGTTGATTCCCTGTCCTCTCTGCAGACATCACTTGGCTTTAGGAAGTAATAGACGAAAATCTTTAATTTAAAGTAGTATTGGATGGACTTCAAATGATCTAGTGAGCCTTGATAGTTATCTGCTCCTCTTTGATGAGATGTTGGAATAATTTCCTGCTTCTGCTGTGATCGAAAGTATTGAGACATTTTCCAGAGTAGTTTCATAACTTGTCACTTCTGATGTTGCTTATTACAAGGAAGAAGAGTCTTTGAAAATCAGGGGAACTCCCTGATAAAATGTTCCAGGAATTTTCTGAGCTTCCTGAAAGTCCAAAATTTGGTTCAGTCTGTATTAGCAAGGTCTTGAGTCACATCTTAATCTTTTTTCTTACATGTCAAGTCTTGCTTTTTTTTTATTCACATGTAATGAAAGAGCAAGGACTAGGGAAAAAAACAAACAAACAAAAAAAAATAGCTGTCCCATCATTGTCTTAGAAGTTCAGCTTTAGTCTTTCAGTGGCCTCACCTGACAAGACAGAACAAGGGTGTGCTATACACAGTAGGGAAAAGGAGATGGAAGGGGATGGGGGAGAGATTTTTTTTCTTAACAGTTTAACCCTATGCCTATGTTGTTCAGGGGAATTATTTTCCTGTGAAAATATCTGTTTAGTGAAAAATATAGTTATTCTACAGAATGTGCCAGTGTGCAATCTGAATGGCAATGGAGCTTTCATTATCTGTATAACACTTGATACCATAAACTCTATGTACTTCAGTGAGCCTGGAAACAATGTTATGACCATAAATCATGCTTGTGCTTTCAAAACACTGCTTTTATATTAGTATTATTTCTATTATCATTTATTGAATTCTCATATATTTAGGTTAACAAATGCTGTTTAATGCATCCATTAAGGTTAGGACAATGTCTAGAATTATATGGACCATATTCATATAATTGTTCTCAAATCCGTTGCAGGAAGTTTGCAAACTGGAACTACTGTTGAATGCTTCAATGCATCCATACAAGTAATAAACAAGCCAAGGAAAATGCAATGAGAACTGGAATCTGATTCTCACCCAGGCAGTGTAAGTGCTATCTATATGACAGCAACAGACTGAAGCAAGTAAAATTTACTCTAGAGAAAACATAAAGAATGTAGGAAACACACAAACTGTTAAAAACTGCAGGTCAGGTGAATAAAGATATCAAGATATATGACTGGGGCTGCATAATACAAAGGAAAACATAAATCAGGCCAATTAGTATTTTCTGAATTAATACGTTATTGACTTAATCAGAATTTTAGAACTCCTACTTTTTTTCTCATTGACGAGTTCACACACAACAAGTTTGTGTCACTGGAAAGGAGAGTAAAGTTAAAGAAAGAAATGAAAACTGGATCTTAGAATAGAATGGACTGGAAATAACAGGACAGAGGAGTCTAACACTAAATGTCTGTATCCAGTAATGGAAGCCAAGAGGACAGTTTCTGCTGAAACTTCTGTATCTATTAAATATTCTAACTCATATGGTAGCAGTCAAATTCAAATATGCGGTTATTTCAGAAATACAAAGGATGAAAGTGACCATCAGTATTTGGTCACCAAACAGATGTTTTGTTGGATAGAAAGTTCTTTAGGGTGTCTGGCTTTTTCTTCCTAATCTGCAGTATTAGACTGCCATTTCAAAACATAGCCAAGTATAATAATGGTATTTCAAAAGATTGTAAACTAAGATTAAGAAACGCCACTGGTCAATTTGAATTAATTTCCTTTGTGTATATGCAGGTGTTGACAGTCTTTAATGATATCATAGTCACTATTTTTCAACCTCATTCAGTGCTCAAGATGTCTGTGGAGGTGATTCAGGGTTGAAGATTGCACTGCCAAGGGATCTGCAACCTTGTTCACTGAAGAAGATGTTTTGTTCATTGTTTACTAAATAAAGATAAATATGATTTGAAGACTGTGACAGTCTTGAATCAAATTAGGAGACTCCTGGGGAATTCAAGCCTCCAATAAATCCGATGCTGTACAAGCCTGTAACATACTATAACTAATTTGATACTTTCCATTTTTCCAGTGTCCACCATAATATCCTTGTCACAGATTCTTAGAAGTACTGAGCATTAGCACCTCCCCTCTGAGTTACACCAAGCTGTATGTTGAGATTTTAGAGTGCTTAACAGTGCTAATTTATCTGGAAAAACAAACCCAAGACTTTTCACTGTGGGACTCTATATTATTAAAATTATTTGACCCTTATTTAAACTTGTGATATTACATCAATGAATTTATGCACAGCAAATAAAATTATTCTCCTTTTGTTGAAACATTAGCAAGATTAATTCTCCAAATTGTGAAATATTCATATATGACAATAATAAATAGTATTGAAAACTCACAAGAAAATTAATATTCTGCCTTTTTAAAATGTTTGAATAATGTGCAAGAAGTAGGATATTTGGCCACCCAGTGAACAATAAAACAAATTGTGAAATAGTTTCTCATTTAGGAAAAAAACAATCTATCCTTGCATATATAGAGGCAGAGTCCCCATGAGAGAAAATTTTATGATCACTTAATTGAGCTTTAATGTACCAGAAAATGCATTAAGACTTCAATCTTAGCTCTCCATTTTTCATGACATGTGAATGCTTCCCTTTTAATAGTATTTTTCCTTTTGAGGCGTTTTTATACATAATTTTGTATTTTGGTCAAAGAAATTTTCCCAGAACCAATTTTATGTGTAAATTCTGTGCTTATTCAATGTTTTTTTCTGTTCCCAGATTCAAAAATTTTATTGACATAAATAGCTGCATCAAGATGTCTTGTCAATATGTTTTCCTGCTTGCTCACTCCCAGATTATTGTAATCTGCTGTTTGAACATCCAAATCTCTCACATTGCATAAGACTGCAATGTCTTTAGAGAATTAGGCCTTTTTGATTTATACAAGCTGGGGGAAGTAAAGCAGAAAGAATGAGATATGTAAGAAAGAAAAAGAGTATTAATTACTTTGCCATGGAAATTTCTCTGCACAGACAAAAATTTGTATGCCCAGCTACTCTTTTGATGCAGCATGAAGGTAATACAGTTTATTGAAAGCACATGGACTTAGTAATCCAAAAGTTAATATGGTTCAAAATGTCTGATGTCTTGCAGGTCCTTTCCAGTAAAGCACTTGGCTCACCTGTCTGGAGAGGTCCCTTTGAAAAGATGTAGGTAACAAAGCCACAAACACCCATTGTATGAAGCCTCTTCAGCAACACAACATGGTGCAAGAATAAAAGGTAAGCAAAAAATTAAAGTCAGCACTTTGACATAATTAGTGAGCTGAAACAGCTGGAATGCAAAGGGCATTTAAACCTTCCTGCAAAAGGTCAGGGCCAGGCTGAGAACTGGGTCATGAAATATGTAGCTAAGGCAGCTAGAGATGCCTTAGCCAGATCATTCACTCTTTCTAAGCCCTTTAAGAGATGTTTACAAGCTTAGTACAGGACAGTATCATCTGGGAGGGTTCCTACAGGTGAGGGAAATTCTACAAGCAAGCTGCTTCACTTATTTTTAACAGAGATTAATTTTCATGGAAAAACAGCTGTTTTTGAACCACAGGCCTGGCAGTGAAAGCCTCTCCTTGTATGTGTCAGCCTTATTCCTGACAGTGTAAGGTATCAGCACAGCAGAATAGCAAGTAGCCATTTCTCAGGTGGCAGCGGGGTCAGGAGCCAGCACTGTGTGCATTTGTAAGTTTAATGACCACTAAAGAGCAGAGTGCTTTGCATGTTGCGTCAAATTTACCTCTGCAATTTACAGTGAGCTAATCAGATAACAATTTTAAAGTTCAAGCAGTGAAGGAAATGTTTTCAGCAGATAACACTTTTTTTTATAGCTATTTTCATGGCAAAACAATACAAACTCTGGAATTCTTCCAGCTCAGAGGAACGTGAATGACTTCTGAAGATATCTCCAGCAATTATGATGGCTATCATAAAAGCATTAGAGTCATTGTGATAAGTTATACGTTAAGAAAAGTGACTACACCAGAAATTAAAATCCACTCATGACAAAACAAACCAAAGATTGAACTGTGTCAACCACTGGAAATGAAGAAAGCTTTGACAAATAGAAGCACATTTAAATTTTTGCCTCTTTGCTTCTGTCTAATGGTGGTTGCATGATTTAAGACAGTGCAGTTAGCAGTTTATACTCAACACAGACTCTTCAAACAACTCACCCTATTGCAGCCTGACAATTGCACCACAAACCCCTCCCTAGTGTTATGCAGATTTCCCTTCCAAAAACCCCTCTGTATTCCAGCCTAGACTGTAAGTACTATCTGAACAGCACATAGTATAATGTTTGTGGTGAGCTCCATAATCACAGTGTAGGTGCAATTACAATATGAAATAGAATAAAGTATATTTTTACCCCATTATTGCCAAAACCTGCAGATTTTCAAATCAAAACTTTATGCTCAGAGGGAATGCAAAGCCATTAATTCAAGAAGCCAGGTTTGAATTCTTCTTCAGTTTGCATCACATAAAAAAGCTGATGCAAGGCATGCGTGTGAAAAGTCATGAGTAGTAATAATTAGTTACATAACTTATGAAGCAAGACATGATGTTTTGTTTTCACAGCTTTCAAAAGAATTCTGTTCAACATTATCTCAGAGCGATTTGAAAGGTATTGATGTCAGCCTGAGCTATCTCTATACCATTAAAGTACCCTCTCATAGCAAGGAAGTTGCCAAAGGGGACTTGAGGCCATTAAAGGAAGCAAGTTCGGCTTTTGCATTCCAGAAGGTTTTCCAGAACTCTTAGGAACCTAGTGAGGTTACTTTAACAATACCACTCAAATATTTCATAGCTCTCACTATCCAAACTGCACTGGCCTAGGATTTTTCAGGATATTGCTAAAGAGCAATCACACACACAGAAGTATTGTGGCATTAGTTATCACCAGTTATGCGCTGCATGAAGCTATGTGTTTAAAAGCAAAATTAAGACTATAATTCCTCACACTAGGAATACTTCAGAAAGGGAAGTTTGAATGGCTTTTCTCCCCTAAGAATTCATATTATACACTGTAAACCAGCGGTACCCATGAAGATCTTTTTGTCAGTTGTTTCCAGAGTGTCTTAGATCATGTTCTGTACTTCTTTCCTGCTCATAGTACTTCTGGCATACACCAGAAGCAATTTGAAATTGTAAAGGGACCTTCTTCTGGCAGGAATCCCTGTGTACATTCTTGACACTGTTCAGACTGCTTCCACAGAAATTATGCAGCTGCACAGGTATGTAGCAGAGAGAGATGCCTTACCAGGAAAGGCCAAATTTTACATTTATTTGCTAACAGTAAATGAATAAATATTTCTTGCAAAGAACACGAGTATGTGTGCCAAGAGAAATTTTCTCATTCCCTGTTTATAGTTCCAAGGAAGTGTTTTGTTTAAATAAGACAGCATGTGATCATACTTTCATGTTCCAAAAAAGGTTACCAGATCCTGAAGTAAAAATGAGGCTTGTGAAAGGCCTAGGCCAAAATATTTCCTACGTGTGTCTCAGGTGTACAGGTGTGAGGTAAAATCAAGGCAAACTCTTCAATGTTAAATCCCTCTCACAGAAAAATTGGGACATCCCTTCCTCAGAACTCCTCCAGAAAGCAGAAGAAGGAACACAAATTTTTCAACCACAACTTTTTGATAACTTTTTTTAATTTTTGAAAATTTCAGCCTAAGCTCTATACATTTTACTTTGGAAAAATACTTTCCCCACCTTTTTGCTCCGCAGGTTGCTCCCTTCCCTCACTGGTTGTCTTGCTTTCTTTATCATCCTTACTTTTCAAGGGCCAACTTTAGAACATTTTTCCCTTGTCCAGGGTCTGTTGCAATGTCTCCAGCTCCTTCTTTCCCGGGAAACTAAGCTGGCAAAGCCCAGGGAGGGACAAGCTTGGATACACAAGCAGGAACAAGTACCTACCAACAGAAGGTGGGGAAAGACACGGAGAGAAATCATTTGGGAGTGCCTTAGGAAGCTATCATTGCCCAATAATGAGCCTTATGCCAATTAGCTTTGTAATTATATGCTTGAGGTCAGCCCAAGTTGGTTAAGTACGTTAATAAAACTTTTGCCGTATTTAAAAAAATAATATTTGCATCTGTAATGAGGGAAATTGTGGAACATAGAAAGTGTTGAAGTGGTAGTTGGTTACAACTGAAAGTTAAGTTTGATTTAGCTTTCTGCAAAATTCAGTCTGAATTTAGACCTGCCTCATGGAGGCAAATCATCAGTGTTTAAGTTCTAATGTTTGGTATTCATGAGAGCAAGTATGGCACCATATATTTTCTTGTAAATATTTAAATTTGCTAGTTCTTGCACTGTTTAGTTGGATAAATTGTGCACTTGCATAAGCAAAATTACTTAAGTTGACTGAAGTAAATAATCAATAGGTTCCAAGGTAGTATATTTAAAGATCATGTATCACCTTTTACTGATCATTATCAGGCCAGTTATTTTCTGAAATAGCTTGAAACCAATGGCATATACCAATGTCAAGAATTCCTTAATCTGCTCCTAGAACACTGGTAGATACCTTTTTTAAGTAATGAAAAAGTTTTTAATTATTTCATTATTAACCAAACAGACATAGTCTAATTGAAGTTAGATGACTACCTTATTTCAAAATGCACACTAGAATTTACATGTATTATATATTTTGCTTTATGCATTATCTTTGTCAACACAGCATATTCAAGTCTAAGAGACTAAGAGACTTTTATATCATGTTCCTTGCAGAGACTTTGAATTTTAGGTTATATCAGCAGCCCAGTATTAAATTTCACTAGTATGCAATTGTATTTACATAATAAACAATCTATTAATATACATTGGACAGTGACAATAATCTGTTCTTATCCTTGTCGAGTTATTTGTGGTTAATGAGACCTAAATTAATGAACAAATACAGCTCTCACCAGCATAGTTCCGAGTAATCCCATTGAGAATAAATTTGCATGATGACAGGCACTGATGTGAAACTGTAGAAAATAAGGAGGAAAATTCATTCAGCAGAAAACATTTGCATACAACTGTACTGGGAAAACACAGGGATTTTTTTTCTTATGACAGAACAGGTTTCTCATAAGGACAAATAAAAAATATTAGCAAAATTTAGAATTTTGTCCAGCTTGACATCAGTAAATCAATGATATAAATAGTAGACTATATGTGGCATGTAGAAGCATGTAGTCTGCTACTTAATACTCAACTAACACATTTTAATCTGGTCAATTAATTCACAATTTTGCTGACAAAGTCAATAAAATGATCAGACCTGTTGCTAAATTATCAAACAGGATTCTTCATCATGGATTTTCTGAGCACTTCTGTATTTGTCTCTCCAGTTGTTGATCAGCCAAATGGAAAGCAAGGATTTCTCTCACCTAATGAAAAGCTCTCTTTGAATCATCTATTTAAAAGAAAATGTTATCCAGCCCCTATGCCACGATTATATGTAAGGAAAGATTTAGAGGGGCTCTGTACTTTTGCATACAGCCCATTACTTAGAAAAGGATTTAGGAGAGAATGAGGAAAAGTGAGATTATGTGGAATTCAGAGGTTTTGTGCCTCCTGTTCCCAAAGACCCACTGCTTCATATGGTGACATAAATTGTCCCTCTGATACATGGTTATCCTGTGCACCATAGTAATGTTGAGCCAGTTTGGTCTCAGTAAATCTTGAACCTCTTTATACTATGCTTCAAAGAGAGGAGTAGAATGCTGCAATTGTATGATCATTACTGGATATTATTATTGCAACAATTATATCTGCTAAAGAAGACAATATGATAAAAATTTATGCAGTCATGATATTGCTGATGGAAAGAAGTGTCTAAGCATTCTAGAACCCATTATTTCTTATGTTTATGAGATAGTAAATGCCTAGCTGCAGACTTTTTTTCCTTGAGGGCAGAACTTAATGTATGTGTGTGTCTGTATGTTTTAAAAATTCCTATTAATTTTGACTGCCCATTCCCTGCTAAGCAGCTATGTTTCCTTACTCCAGGCTCAGAGGAACTCCTTAAAATCTCAGAAAAGGATGTTCAGACACACATTTTTATGTGACTATGATGTTTGAGACTGCAGGCAAAATGGAGTTTATTTCCATTTTCTAAATGTAGTCTCTGAAGTGTAATCTGAGATGCTCAAAGGTTTGTGAGACATTCATGTGTTGTTAATAATTTTGATAAAGGACCTACAAGGGGCTCATGATCTTCTGCAGTGGCAGCCATAGGCCAGAGAAGGTACCCTAGAGAATCTCAGAACTGGACAATCCTCTCTCGGGTCTAATGCTACCTAAACTCATATTCAGTCAGTGAGTTCATTTGATACAGTGGCATCCATGGAGCCATTTGAAGTACTCTTCAGCAAAAACAAATTTAGTGAACTGGTGTTTAAATTAACTAAACTAGGTTTCAATAGCTGTATCAATTTCATAAATTTCTATTGCCTATAAAGAAAGTCCAGACAATAATGACGCTATGAAGTCTATAAAGTAGACATAAATATTTACATATCTTGATCTGTAAGCTGAACCCTGTATGACAATCTCCAGAAGGGTTTGAGTGCCTTGTGCCTCCCATGTCTTATCTGGAAGTAAACTTGCTGGATCTCCAGGGACAGCTTCAAGAGCCATTGGCTGCCTCAGCAGGTGAATGAATCAGACCCTCCACGTCTTAACTTAGGTGAAATTCATCTCTTCTTGATCATCGAAAATTTATCAGAATTATTTACTTGGGACTTATTCTTATACGTTGGTATTAACGAGAAATCAGATGGATTTTAATACATTTTCTACAATAAAATCAAGTAGTAACCAAAAAAAGTTACTACTACAAAAAAAAAAGGTAGGAAAAAGAGAGATTAAAAGTTCCACGATATTAAAAAAAACCCGCTTATACTATAATCCTAATTTTGAAAGCATCTTTTAGTGGCTAGTTCCAAATAGAAGCAACTGACATAATTGAGATTTGAATAAATCAATGATAGTTGCTTAGCACCTAGGTTTATGTTCTAACTAAAGGCATTGTAAAGAGGCTGTTGTTCCTTGTCATGTCCCTCAAGATATTTATTTTGATGTAAATTACAGAAAAAGAGAAGGAATGCAGTTTCTATCTTAAAGAAAAACTTTAAGATTTTGGCTCTGGGATATGGTAAGGATATATTTAATTTTTCTGAAATTAATAAATTAAATCTATATTGATTATGAATATCCAATTATTCCAAAACCACTTGAAAGCACTGTAATACTCCGATAATTTCTTATTAGTTAAAAAGTATTTCACAAGCAAGACTTTGCTCCAGTGCCCAGCTAGCTCCAACAATGACAAGAACAGTGATGAACTGCTGACCTGCAACAGAAAAACCAAAACCAGAATACAGGTCTCTGCATCAAGCTCCACACAATATGACATAGAGGTGTAGCCTTAATTCTTTCTTTAGTGAGATACAAGCCTAAATTTAGGCACTTAGTTGCTTAAGTCTCTTCAAGTGCTCTGCAGATAGGGGAGTCCTGCAGAGATTTTAAGAAAAGTCTTCAGTGTGTGTGTAAGGACACGTAAGCATGATAACTCCAATATAGGGCCCAGCTGTACTTCCAGTAGTCTGCTTAAAATGCTTTATTTATTACTATTTGAAGTAAATTTTGCCCTAATGATTACTGCAAAGAGATGAAGAACAAATATGCATTTCCCTCCTCTGTGGCCCTTGCAGCTTTATATGAGAAAGGTCTAAGAGTTATTGTCCTAATGACCCAAGACAGAAAGATGGGAGGAAGTTTTTGAATAACTTTATTCCATTAAACACACAGATGAAGCTTTTGAAGCTTTTGCTGTGAACACAGGCAATCAAGGACATCATGATCCACACTGAAAGAGAATAAAGTGATACTAGAAAAAATCAGAGGCATTTTATAACTCAGTTTTCTGATGAAAGCGCATGTAACATATGCATGTTTAGAGACTTATATTTCCAATGACATCTGTTCTGTTTAGCGCTCCTGTCTCTATGCATGGACCACAGATGGCCTGGCACAAAACTAAAGATGACCTGCCCATAGGTAATTTATTTTTGATATATTATTATGCTATATAGGGAAGGTACACACATTTCTGGAAAACATCAATTGCCAGAAGAAGGGAGTATTTACATGTCTAGCTAGCTCTCTCCCTGTCAATCTGCAACAAAGAGGAAGACTAGCATGATTGGTAGATGTGGTAAAAGAAAGGGCAGCCAAACTCTTGGACTAGAACTTGTAGGAACAGGACACCTGGCTTTGACACAAGGCAGGCTTCATGGTAGATTTTGACCCTGATGTCCATGAAACCTTAGGACTGTATCAGCAGCATGTTGTAACACGTCTTGCACAGCAAAGTTACAATAATCATGAGATTACTGAAGTCTGAAGAGACATATGGAAAACAGTCTTGTCCCTTCTTTCCCTGCTACACACATTAACAAGCTGGGATTTATACATTGTGTATGCAGCAGCCAACCCTTGTGCTACCCAACATAAGGCTCAAATCATTAGTATGTTTTCAGTGTTCATATGCTTTCGTGATAACTGATGAAGGAAATACTCCCATAAAGAAAATGCATAATCCTTTAGCACTAGAGGAATTTAAAACTTTTTCTGTACTAGTAAATCTTGTGGACCAGAGGTCTGTTTTCTGGACTTTTATTCTGATGAAAAAGTGCAGTTCATGGTGTTAATGTCTTACCTTCAAAATTGTTGTGAATGATTCTTGCTCCTATACATTATTGTAAATTAGCATGAAACACTAATAAGCAGGATTCCTAGCAATTTAGTGCCCTGGTCCTTAAGCTACCTTCAAACTGGGTGGGCTGTAAAAAAAAAAAAAAAAAGATTGAGCTTATAAAAACATTACTTGCATCACAAGAAATGAAAATGTGAAATAACCATATTTTCAGAAATTCCTCCAAGAGCATTTTGACACACATTCCATTCCCCTGAAATGTCAAATCTCACATTCCCAGTGGATGTCTTGGGTCTTGTCCATTAGAGAGAAGAGTAATCTTGAAAATGCCAGGTATCTCAGGGGAAGTGCTCTGGATCAGAATAACTGGTAATAGCTAATTCATGGCAGGATCTGGTTCATGGGCAGAGCTTTTAAGCAGTCATTTTATACATCATATTGATTCCTCCACTTTACTTACAAACAAATTATTGCAATTTGCTTTTACCTGTGAAATTTTGTGCGTAAAATGTTTTCCTTTATCAAAGTACATTTGGGAGCTGAGAGGAAGAAACCAAACATAGTTTTATTTATTTTTTCTTAAACAAGAAAAATCTCACAGAAGTTATTTTAATTTAATTCCCCCATTGTTTGCAAAATTCTTTGACAAGTGGAGTCTTTTGACTAATTGCATTTATTGACCACAGTTTTTAATTAACAAGGGAATTAAAGAGAATTTTTGAGTGCTCTTTCTTCAGAAAAATAATTTTTTCTTCCTGTCCTCTTTAGCTTTGTCTCTCCCTCTGGATGTGAATACATACCACACCATTGCTGGTTGTATGCCAAGCACAGATGCTTGGGGCTGTGGCTGCCTGATTCTTTGTTCCAGCATGACTTCCTGGCACTGTGCAGTTACTGGGATGCACCAACTCTTGGGCACACCTATTTGCATTGAGTATTTGCATTACTCAGCGTTTTCCAAGCCATTTCATTGGAAACTGTAAATATTAAACCAGGCTCTTGGAATTTGTCCAATAAATTTCCAATGAAATACCTTGAGTGCTGTTAACAGTATTGCTGTAACATATAGAACACAGTGTGCAGTTTGTCACATTTTGAAATCCATTATTGTATTTTTGAGGTTAACATATATTTATATATATGTGTGTATGTATCTTCAACAAGCTAAAAGTAATATTCAGAGTTTTTTAACAGGATATGGTAGGGTATGAATTTCCGAGTTGATTGCATTTTTTTTTACCCCTTTCCTATAAAAATTTCACAACATTTTTTTTCTCAATATTTTCATGATATTCACATTTCAGACATTTCAGTCAATTCCAGTTTGAGTTGAATACTCATCAACAAAATTTTTATGTAGCCATGGACCTGGATACCAAAAGCACACTTGGTAGTTGATAGGAAAAAGTCATAGAACAGACACACTTTAGTGACTTCCTGGAAGACAGACTGAGCATAGTGCAATGTGAAACCTGACACAGGCTGTGTTACCAGGTGCTTCCATGAACAAGATAAAGTGTTACTCCACCAGTAATTAAACCTCAAGGAAACTTCTCCACTTGCCATAAAAGACCCATCAGGCTGGGTGTTCTGCACACAAATGTGTTAACAAGCTTTTCAAAACTGGTACTTAGTACATTGATGTGGAAGATAGCGTGTCAGTGGACTTCAAATATCTGAAAACTTTGTCTTAAAAGCCAAAGATGTATTCATGATAATTATAAATCTGTTCTAAAATTTGTAGACTATCACTTTTCTTCCAGAAAAGAGCATTACTGTTTGTATCTGATGATATTCATCTTGTGTTCCAGCTGAAACCATTATAGTTTAGGGGACTAAACAAATATTTCTTCAAAACATCTCACTATATAATAGCGAGGCACATATACTCTGCATAAATCCATTCTTTTTCCTTAATAGTCATGATATACAGTTCCAAGGGTAAATCATGGCTCCTGAAATATGTTTTCTACAGTAGTCTGGTTTCTGTTGCCATATTTTAGCATTTTGCTTCAGTTTTGTAGAATCAAACATTTTTTTTTAAAGGAACAAAAAGTAACCCTTTACTTTTGCTAACATGATTAGCACTAGATTTTGGTTCTCTTTTCTTACTTGCCAGCAGCACAAAGCAACACAGACCTTGGAGTCCAACATTTTCTTTGTTTATTGTATTATAAGCAAGATTGGGTTTGTCCCTAGGACTTCTAATCAACTATCTGTTTTGACAGACATTTTTAATCTAGCATTTCTTTCAAAACTTAGTCCTTACAGAGGATTGTTTATCCTTTATGATATGAGGTAGGAGAGTAGATTTCATGATTTATTACCAGTTTAGTCCATTTTCCATCCAGTTAACCCTGGGACAGGAGGTTGGTGGAACCTGTGAATTTACTCCAAATAAAGTCAGGAGTATTGCATTAATCCATGTAACTTCACAAAATTTGGCCTCTGCCAGAGTGCAGTTTCTCCATAAAAAATACCTTGTTCTGGTTCTCTCCCTGGCTGTTCTGATGTAGATGAAATCATTCCCAATTCCTGTTTTTGCATGAGTGAATGCTTACAGATAGGCATAATCCATGTTCTATTACCTCATCACAATGCCATCTGACCATCTCACATTCACTAATGAACTCTATCAACACAATAGTTCTGTTTCTAAAGATGAGACATTGACATACAATGAAAGATTAGTCCAAGGCCATGTTGGGAATGTGTCTGCATTGCATACTGCAGGATGGAATGGAAGCACTCAGGGTTGTCCAACCATTCTCAGCGGCGTAAATGTTCAGCATCATTTGCTTCTGCCCCTATCTGTGTTGTTTCAGATACAGAGGTACTTTGTCTGTCTTTAGGCTTTTCTGCAAATTTATGGAGTTATTCAGAAATAGCTGCTGCAGAGAAGCTACTCCTTAAAAAACCTTTCTGGACTAAATTCTGGAACACAAGAAGCTAATTTACTTCAAAACCTGCTAAAATTAGCTTTTTAATCCAGTTTATTTTGCAAGTGCATTTTACCTTTATTAAGGAATTTATTTATTTTATTTAATTCTTGAAAAGAATGCATAAAGGCCTGCAAGAAAATAAGTACATTTATGCAAAGGGAGAAAACATCTGAAAATTATCAAAGGCGTGAAGTCTCAACTGCTTTTAAATTATATTTACAGCACATGCTGCACATCCCATTAATGCATAAAATAATTATGATGTAGGGTTTGAACACTGGTGAATGTTAACCATGTCAGGCTATACACAGCTCTGCTTATACTAGAATTTCAAATTTCTGGGTAGAAATAATAACATATTGATGGAAGCTTCAGGACACACAGAATCAAATTCTTGAGAAAGGTAGAAAACTAGCTTTACCTCACAGGAAAATTTATGGGACAAATGTGAATACTCATTGGAGGCTGAGATGATCAGATGTTTCCTTTCTGGCTTTTGATAACCTGGACAAGGACACTCAGTTTTTTCAGAATTTTGCCACTTTCTATATGTTTCAGGTGTTTCTTCCAAATCTGATTAAAAACACATCCATTCAATCACAGATATTTTTCAGAATGCAATAGCTGGAATTCTATTGTAAAAGAGACAGCATTGCTCTATGAATTTGATTCTGTGTGTTACCTGACACTTAGAGATGCCTTTTGACACATCAATTTGAACACAAATTTTAAAACCAGGCAGTAATTTCCAAAGTTAAAATTCACAATTTTCAGAATTTAAAATTTTGATGATTACTGTTATGCTCTAAAAGATATTTCTAAACAGCTGAAGTGTTGTATCTCAGATGGAAATAGTGAGATGGAATAAGTTACCTTCCTTCTCCTGTTATTAATTTGCATTTCGTTTTCTTTCTATTATTTTCCCCTGTTTTTAATTTGCTTCTTCCAATCAATCATTTTCATAATTTCAAATTCTCATGAAAATTCAGATGAGAGAGTTGCTCAGAACTTCTAAAAATTCAAAGGTTTGGTACCTTGCATTGGGACAAAAATTGATACCTTGTGTTGAGACAAAAGCTCTTGTAAATTTTGGTCTTCTTGCTCTTTGCCTGTCTTCTAAGTCATGTATGAAACATGTATGGCTAGATCCTCATCAGGAGCAGTGCCATGTAGGGAAGATAGAGAAAGGAAGTTGGAAGACATGTGGCACACTCAGTGCAGGCCATTGTGTGATATTTGGATAGTCTGAAATATTTAGTATTTTTTAATGTTTTGAGAGAAAAGGATCTTGTTCTCTGCTGTTATTTTCATGAAGATGCCATGTGTATGCTTGTTTGCATATAATTGGTGTGTAGTGAAAATGACACAGCTGCTGTAAATAGCACAGCTCCACTGACTTCAGGATATACAAACTGTGGATCATTCCATGATATCTACAGTCTATATCTACAGCTCTGCAGCTGTGAGTTTGAAATCAGGACAGATACTGATGTTCTTTACAATTTTAGCATGAAAGGACTGATGACACTTTTCCCTCTCCACATTGAACCCTGATGCTAAATAAACTCATTAAGGTGACTAAAGGAGAAAAACAAAACAGCGTCACCTTGTAATCAAGCTGTTTATCTTCTATCTGCTTCAGTGGAAAGAAATGTGTACATTAGTTGTGTATGAATTTATGCATATTATATAAATATACACACATTAAAAGCAGCATCTCCTTTCCTCATTACCACTTATATGTTTTGGCAGGCACTACAAAACAAACAGGTGGTCTGTTATGAACTGATAGTGTTGTCAAAATCTGAAGAGCTGAGGGATTCAAACTGAATTTGCATTCAGCCAAACTTAGCATAAATGTTACTGGCACTTATTGCAATGAAACCTGTCAGAGGTGGAAAGATTTGTCACTGTGTCTGGCCAAGTGCAGGAGGTAAGTGAACAGAAATGTTTCTAATCCATTTGTATTTCAGGTTCTTCCCAGTGGAAAGCCACTTTTGTTCTTCCATGTTTGTTTGTAAGGTGTTCAGAGGTTATGAAATGTAACAGAACCTGGCCAGTAATATCACAACAATGTACGGACATCTGATGGAAAACCACAACCACCAGTCACCACATGTTGTGTCTGGATGCTCTCGCTAGTTCTGTGTCCTCCTAATATTGAATCCCAGATGTTTCAATGAAAGATGTGTTCCCTGAATGTATTTACTAGGATGGCTCTGTGCATAGGGAGAAAATTCTTTCCTGATTCCACTAGTTTAAGCTGATTCCACTAGTTTAAGATAAACACATCTAGATAAGGAGTATCTGTAAAAGTCCCACTTCAACCACCATTTTCTCTTTCACCTTATGATGTGTTTAATTATTTTTTTTTCTGAATAAGTGCTGGGGGGGAAATACTAGTCTTCATGGTAACTTATCACAGATTTCATGTGTTAATTATATTGTGAGTAAAAGAATTACTCCTTTCATAATACTTCTTAAAAGCACACACCTTCTTGAGACATCACAGTGCAGTGCAGAGTGCCAACTCCTAACATCACAGGCAGCAGTGTATCACAGAATCTGTGCACAGCCTTGTGCATGCCAGTGAAAATGAGGGGATAGAATGGAGTCAGTACCTGGAAAAGATTGATTTACATCTTCTCAGCATGAGAAATTATATATCCCAACCAATAGCCTGGGAAGAACAAAAAACCTGAGATTATTTTAGACTGATTTCATATACCCCGTTTCTTTAGTAGTGGGCAGGATTGGAGCTGAGACCTATATTTAATTTTCCTAGAAATCACTATTAAAACACTCCTGATAGCTGACCTTTGAGGAAATTTTGAACCTATTCCTTCATGTGTCATACTACCACAGATTCATCCACAAAGAGTACATTTTTTACCCTTTCCATAAATTAACATGTTCTTATTCACAGAATATCAGGATCATGGTGGGAGCCTGACTTTCCTTTCTATACACTGAAGAGTTTTGTCAAGAAATTAGGAGCTGCATATTTTAACTTTGGACTGCATACTGACATTTTTCAACATATGTTTATGTCTAGCATATCCAGTGTCAGTCTGCAAAACAACACGATGAGTGCTAAATTGCCAAGAAATCCTCTTTTAACTACATATGTGTACATGCAACTCTCATATTCATATGAATCAAGAACTCCACTCAAGCCAGCCCTTTAGGAAACCAAGACCTGCATCTTAGATAATTCTTCGTTTCAGTTAAAATTTCATTTAACCATACGCCACCAAACGAGGTGTTTCAATCTTCATGCATATGATCATTCATTCACAGGGACAGGCCTTGCAACTAATTTCCTGACAGGTTTCACAACAATAAAAATAAAATCTTCTTAAATACAGTCATAAATACTGTTACATAGATGGTTTCACACTTAATCTTATCAGGTTACTAGAATACTAATTTATTAGTAGAGTGGAAAAATACATTACAACTTTCAAAAAAAAAGTGCAGATACTGCACTATTAAACATTTTCTTTCACTATATCTGTTATACTTTCTTATGATCTTTCCTTTTATTCTTTCCTTAAAATGGTCAGAAGAAGAATCAAAATACAGCACAATTGATGTCTGAATTTTAAATGAAGTGAAAAGTGCAGATCTGGTAAAACATGTAGTTCAAAATGTTGAAAAAAAATACTGTATTTTTGTTTACAGAAAGCTTATGTTTGGAGATGTTTGAAAGTGGCAACTTTTCAAGGGAGAAAAACAAACAAACTAAAAAACCTCCATAGTTTACACAAAGTACTTTCAGGTTACATTTGTTATTTTCTGGTTTGGCTAACCTTTCTTGTAGGTAATGATACAAGTGAATCTGGTGACCAATGTTTTTTAGTTTCTAGCCAGCCAAGAGCTTTCCCATACTTCAGTCCTGTCCATCTCCTCCTGTAAGAAACATAAAAGATGGGGGAGAAATAAAGGAGAAGAGAAAGAGGTCAAATGATGAGGGTTTTAGTTCGTAGGGGATTGGCAGTGTATCCTTTTAGGAGTTGAAGCACAAATACTGTAGCTGCTGAAGTGCCTTTGAGTTTCACTGATAATTGTGGGAGCAAAGAAGCGCTCCACCATAACAGGAGGCGATGGTCTGGCCCAAGAGTCCTTGCAGAGGTGCTCTGCTCTTTGTAACATGGCTCAGAAACACAGTGCTGTCCCTGTTCCCCTGAAACCCGCTGCAGACAGAGCAGTTAGTGTTCACAAACACACTGGCTGGTTTATGAAATGCTCTATGCAACTGTAAACAGTAATTTTGTTCTAACTTGGGGAATGTGCGCAAGGTAGCAATCTCTGGCACAGCCCTGTGCAATGAAATCTGAGGAATCATGAAAAGGAAGAGTTCTCCATGTAGAAATGTATATATAGTTCCAAGGCATGATCATCAACTAGGGCATTCTTGGGCCTCAGCTGAACTACAGAGTAGCATGTCCTGTTTTTATCAAAAGGGAAACATATGCTCCTGGGGGTCAAAGGCCCATTTGTTAACCAAATGCCAGTTACATAGAAACACTTAGGGAAAAGAAATTCACATGAACTGGAAAGAAACTGGAAAATATTCATCAGTGTATTGAATCCCAGTGAATTAACCAGCTAGAAAATGGATTCTGGATGGCATGGTTTTTCTCAAAGTTTACCTAAAACTCAGTATGAGTCTCCAAATCCAGCTGCCTAATCACTGAGGTATTGGGATTACCTGGCTTAGTTTTATTCTTGAGGTCAGGGATGTGCACTCAAAATGAACTTCTTAATCACCTGCACCATATTTTTGCTCACATTGTGAAAGCCTCCTAATGAACTCACTATGGATTCTTTCAGATGAAACTGAACTGTACGTACAGCCTCACATTGCTGCCACTAATGGGCATTTAGCAGCCAGGGCCAGGCAACGGACAAGCCAAAGTAAACCCCTGAAACATGTTTAACATGGTTTTGATGGCTTCAGCCACAGCTTTTCCCCATACAGATCCACTGCACTGCATGACATAGGCTCAGTGAACATCTTTCTCTGAACAAGTGTGATGATAAAGGGCTGCCTTTCATTTCTAATTCAATGAAAAAAATTTACAAAAAATTACAATTGCATGAATATTAAGTGGAGAGAAGCATTTCCATGCACATCAAGCTTAGGGACAACTTTGTAGCTGAGGATTAAGACACTCACTTCACCGTAGGTTAAGTGCAAGCAGCTGTGTTAGTGTCCTGAATTTTATGGTTCCCACTTTTAAGTAACCAATTGACCACAGACATAACAACAACAGCTACTTGAGTCAGCATTAGGAATGCCACAAAATGCTATGTACCCAAAACCTGGTATTTTAGCTAGCAGTTAGGACTTAATAACAACAACTGAACAAGGTGCACTTGTCAGTTGCAAGCAAGTCCAGATGGCACTCACAAAGTTTTCTTCTAAGAGGATGAGACAGATCTTGGGGCTTCATTTAAAGTACTCAAAGAAATGTGCTGGCATGACTTGTGCTACCTTGAGTTTGCCAGAGGCTGAGTGTATGTGTAAACAGTGACTATAAGTCAGCTGATATTCTTGTTACCTTGTTTACTTGCTTGTATGTCTGTATGTTTGCAGAGGTATTCAAATTAGACAACTGTGGTTGCAATGTTTTGCTGCCCAGTATCAGTGGTTGCTTTGTTGCAGGAGTCATTAGTAAAAAAGGACAGTTGAGACAGTAATCATAAAAGCTAAAGACTAACACAAAACCTTGAATTTGATACTGGATAAATATACAGCAACTAACTGCATTTCAAGTGTGTGGAGCAGTAAGTCTGGTTTGAACTCAAAGCCATCATCCCATAAGCACTCAGAGTTGGAGAAGGTAAATTTGATGTACAGCAGTTCATTAAATAATCACACAAAACCCCTTTTCACAGAGAGAGGGTAATTTAAAACCAAGATAATTTTTCTCCACTTCAGACAAGAAGTTGAAGTAGGAAAATCAGGTAAAAAACAAAATGGGTTCATCTTGTTTCTTCTTGTCTGCCTCCTGAGAAGCAAAGCATGTACTTGATAGAAAATATGGAGGTTCACATTCAATGAGGTAGAACTACAATGGCAAATTGGATCAAAAATCCATTTCTGGCTTGAAAACCCTCTCTAAGCTGGAATCCTCTAACTCGCTGAAAGCATTGTGCTGATGATATCTCATCTGGATTTGGAGAATCTGAGCTGCTACCTTGAACATTTCTCCTTTCCTAAGGCAGCCACATGGCATGAAAACACCCTGGAAACCAGGTATATCCCTAGCAGCAGCTACAAGTAGGACACTAATAAAAGTCAGAGCTTGAGTTCACTTCCATTCATCAGTGATACTCATAAAAGTTACTGTATTTGTATTCTAAAAAAGCAGAGCTGGCAAGAGTGATCATAAAATTCCATGTTAATCTTCATAAATATTATTGGCTGCTGCCCTGAACACTTCTGAATCCCTGTCTTCCTAGACAGTGGTTAGGTTGACTTCCATGAGCATGCACATTTTCTGTTCTTCATCAACAAAGATCAAAACAACAGCTAGGAAATTGCAGCTTCTTTTCCTGATGTTAAGAATTATTCTAGAACATGTACAGGCACCCCACAGAGCATTGCTGTCCTGTTAGGTCACCTATTCTGACTAAGATGATTTAGTGATGATTGCAGACAGACATAGGAAAGTTGATTTAGAGGTGAGACTGTGCTGTCAGCAAGAGAGGCCAGAACTGAAATTTGAAGAGCTGAATGTATATTCAGGAATGCCAGACTTCTCTGCCTTTATTATTATGCAGACTTGTTGAAATTTATCATATAGAGACCAGAAAATGAGCATCATATCAAATGATTGCATAATCTTCCTTTATGTGTGATGTATTTTTGCTCATTTTTTATAATGAATTTAAGAATCCACCCAAACCCTGACTTTTCTTTGTTTTCTTTTGTTGTGTGATGCTTTTGAAGACAGATACTCAAAATCAACACCAGTTATATAAAGATACACAAAGACACAAAAGGAAAGGAAAAGAAAAAAAAAAGAGAGAAAAGAACTGGGCAGTGGAGTCTGGAATGTCTTCAACCAAGCTATAAACTTACATTGTTAAGAAGAGCCAAACCACAGTCACTGCTGATTTAAGGGAACACTTGCACACAGTGATCATCTTCATGAAGCAGAATGCATGCAAAACAAACATCAAGGTTTATAAACAGAAAGTAAATAAATGGTACCCAGTGTTGGTCAATGCCAATTCATTTATAGACTGCTCCTCTCAAACCATCTGCCATTTAAGCACAAAAGCACAGAAGAACTTTGAAACTTTAACTTTTATTACAGAGTATGAAAATATCCCAGACAAGCTGAAACTGAACCCCTTGTCTCTGTGTATATGTGTGCATACACATGTGTTTTCATGTTGACATGTATTATTATAGAGATGAGCTTCCTACAGACATCGGCCTCCTCTTTTACACTGGCTATTTTGAGACCTAGAATAAACCAAGCAACATTTGCAGACATCAGTAGTCTGATCCTTACACAGAAGGTCATCATGAACCTCTAGTCATCTAAAGAGCACTTGAATTTTGCCAGGTGCAAATGAATGTGCCTGACCTTAGCAGTCCACTCTTGCTCTTGTAGATTTTCTTTAGTTCTGAAAGAAATTCTCCAAAGAATTGTCTACAAAACAATGAAAAAAGCAATCACATTGGGTGACTGTGACCCCGGTAAGAGGTGTCTACTCAATGACACCTCCCAAGAGCATTGGGAGGTGTCATTGAGTAGAGCTAATATTTCTCACTGATTCTACATATTTTCCTATATAAAATAGAACAGGGTGCAATTTATTATCAACCCAGTCAAAAATGTATAATATTTCATTGCTCTTATATTTAATTGAACAATATAAGGAAAAAAAAAGTGTACAAGTATTAAAGATACAACCAGGAAATGTATATTCCAAACATATATTCCAAACCTATTTGAATTTATTCGAGCCTCCTGCAGCAGGCCTTCAATTAGAAATGATAACAAAAATGTCCCTTGACTTCAGAATAGAGTTAGCTAGCCAAGTTTCCATACCTAGCAGATTTGATCAAATTATGAATTCTGGAAGATTTTTTAAAATACATTTTTAAAATTACCTTTATAATTTTAAGTTAATAATTTGTGAATAACTAAAATGTGTTTTATTCCTCTTATAATACCTGTATCCAGTTCAAACATTTAGAAGCAAGAACTGTTATGTCAATAATAATATGACATTAGGGTGGTAAAATGGTGCTCTAGAGAGGTTTCTTTTTGGAAAAAAAAGAAATCTTATGACTTAGCTGGTGGTCCTCAGCATTTAATGGTGCAGGTTGTTCTGAATTTTCTGTTTGCAGCTGAACTGCTGCTTGGTTCCCTGCAAAGAATGGGCTGGGGAACCCAGTGGAATTCACTGGAGTTTTCTTCCTGCCCATGAACCCAAATATCTACAGAAAGTGAGGCATGTAGAAGGATGGGACATGACCATATCTCAGTCTTGAAAGATACTGTGACTTCACAGGGGTTGTCACAGTGCTCAGGGCTTCTGGATGAGCTGCAAGGTCAAGCTGGGTTTAGGAGGGGCCAGTCTTGCAAGCAATGGATGTTTGGGGAGCTGACATTTCCTTTTTATCATGGCACTTCAGTCTGTATCAGAAAGCCAAGTGCTACTGTCCCACAGAACCTGAGGCACAGAATAACTCCACTGATGTGGGGTTTGTGCCCAAATTAAGAACATCTGCTAGATCTGCCTGAAAAAAGTAGTCATTCTGAATTTGTGTTACTTTCTCCATATCTGAGTTAAGATTTGATAACATTAAACAAAAAACACACAGAATTCTGCCCTAATTTGTGCCTCCAGTGAGGCGCAGTCTTTGTCTGGCAGTTGGAAAACCACAGGAATATTTGACTGCATATTTGTGATAGTTGCAGCCTATTAGGAAGATGTTGAAGGTTGCTGACTTGCTGGAACAGGTGAGACCCACCCTGCATATGAGAGATATAACAGCAGCCATAGGGAGAGGAAGGAAGAGAAACTCAGTATTGGAACAGATACTGTGGGAAAAAGCCTGTTGAGGCATTTTTCAGTACAGTCACACTGCTATGAATTATTCTTCCTCCTGGTAAAAACAAATTCCAAACACCATGACTTATCTAACTACAATGAGTGGAAATACAGTGGAAATTCACTCTATTCTTTTAATATGAACATATCCAGCTGGGAGTGGAGGAAGAAATACAAGCTTAAAAGAAAAGAAAATGCTGTGCTTGTAGTATTTCTACCATAGACTTAAGCTAGAAAATACTGCACATTTCTTAGAAAATGTTGTTTGCATGAGGTCTTTAGCATAATTTCCATAATTCTGAATTCTGATTCATTTGAATACTATCCCAAATCAGGTATGCAACCCTAGTCAAATATCTCTATAACTATAAATCTGACTGGAGTGCTACACCTAGCCCTTAAATATTCATTGCAACAATTCAGTAATTGTGTTACATGAAAGAAAGAAATGGATAGTGGCCAAAATGGTGAGTAGTTAAATTCCTACCCAGTAATTAGAAGTAGTGTAATAAAATGTGGATTTTTCTGCAAAACCTGACACCAGCTCAGAACTGAAATTTGTTCCAGAAGTGGAATACTGAAAACATTCTCCTTCAAATCAGATTTTTCTTCTTCCTTAGAAACTTTTCCCCTTGTCCTGTAGTTAATCTCACCACTAAAAATATCTGAAAAAAAATGGATTAACATCTCTCCTCCTGTGATACTGAAGAATTGTTCTGGAGCAACAATATGAAGTCTTAACAAGCAATCATTCTTATTCAGATCATTGCCTGGAGTTGGTCAGAAGTCATGGAAAGAGGAGTTCAAGCTACTGGACTGTGAAATAGCTTGGTGAAAGGAATGTATGCATTTAGAGCCTGGCTCAATAAACACCTCCTAGGGTGGGAAACAAAATCAAATGAAGATCCATTAATCTGTGCCAGGGCTGAAGACAGCATCATCCCAAATCTTAAATTACTTCCGGCGAGCCATCAGCACAAGAATCCAATCTGTGTAGAAACTGCTAGATAGTCTGGGGACTTCCAAAAGGCATTTGGCCCCCCAAAATGCATCCATTATACATCTGGTGTAACAGGAGCATTGAATTACAGACAGTCCAAACCAAACCATACCAAAAATCTGACAACTTTTTTGCAGATTTTTAGGTGAAGTTTCAGACAAAACCCAGAGCTGTATCTTAGATTTTTATTGCTGTGCAAATATACTGTGCAGTGGCTAGGTTTGGTCTATTCCTAAACTCATTATGTTTATTTTACTCTACCATAAATAGCAACAGGCACAAATGTTTACAAATGAGACTTTGTTCCCATATCCCTGTCTGTGCCTTGCCAGCTTCCTGGAGGGAAAGTCAGTGATGCAGAACTTTATTCACTGGAAACTTTATGTGCTTATTTGCAAACGAAACCTTTGCATGTGATCTGAAGCTGATGATTTGCCTACAGTATGTTGTCATCCCAACTGTGTTTGTTAACACCAGACTGAACAAATCGGAGGGAATACAAATGTCAAAAGCTCAATTGAAGATTGAAAACCTGGGTGTGTCTAAAGCATTCACTATTGTTTATCAACAAAGTCACATATTATATGGCATGACATCCTTTGTGCCTATACAGCAAATGAAGATGGAAAGTAAAAAGTAGTAACTTTTATACACAGTGGGCTTACAATCATTGTAGGGCTAATTACTGCTTTATTTTCCTCTGTAGTAAGAGAAGCTTTTGAAAGAGCTTTTCTGATTTATTTGAATGCATGTTTTCTACTACTTAAAATTTATATGGTGGGCTCACTCCTTTTCAAGGATTTAAGATTTTCTCTTTCATCCTGTGAAAAACTGGCGGTATCACATTGCCTGAAGTGTCTAATGGATAAAAACATTAGTTTGCTAAGCCACTTTACGTGCCTGCTTCTTTCATTTAATTCCTATAAATGTTGCACTTCCCTCAAAGTCTGTGTTTAATCCAGATCATGCATTTTACAACTGGTTTTTTTCAGCAATCAAGTGCTCTTGCCATTCTCTTCTAACATGAGCTCTCTTACCAAACATTTCAGAAGATCCCTTCTTGCAAACAAACAGCAGTGGAGAAGGACTGTCAAAAACAGAGCTCACTTTTTTATGAAAAAAGCCAGATAAAGGACACTGATCCCATTCTGGCATAGAGATCTTGTGGCAGAACTCTTATCAACCTCCTTCCTCTTGCTGGCATGTGCAAACCTCTGGTGATCAAGGCCACATACCATTATCTTCATAGTACCTTAATGATCCTGGCAACTGTGTAACTGAGAGCCATTTGTTGCCCTGAAAACTTCTGTCAGTCAAAACTTCTGTCTGTTCTAATTCAGGGTCAGTAGACTGGATCAAGGCACTGGTGACACTCACACATGGATTGCATGTAGGACTCTTGACTATGGCTAACACCTAACAAGGGCTCCAGATTTCTCAGTTGAAGGACCTCATCATCATGCCAACAGAAGACATTGACTACAGCTGGATTTCAGACAGGATCTGTGAAGTGCCATGCTTGGAAAAAGTTTAACCCACAGATGGAAATATAGCTATGCCAAGAGCTATATGGAAATATAGTTATGCCCAAAAACACCTTCCCCATTGCTTAGCTGTTGTAAGAGAATTCGTGCAGCACACCACTGCACTGACATAATCATATTGCCCCTGGGACCCTCTGCAGAGAGCTGTATTGTGTCATAAAGATGGGGCAGCTACTTTAAAGCAGCTCAAGTATCTCTCATGAGCTTATTCCTTCTGAGGCATACAGGTTCCCAGGCTGCAGACACAGTGGATGATCCATGCCACAGTGGGATTTCTGAAGAAAGCAGATAAAGTAATTTAGAACTCTGTGGTTAATGAAAACTCCTGAAAATGATTTTTGAAGTCTGAATGTGTCAGAAGATTCTGCTTATATATCTGCACATTGACATACTGTGTTTTTGGAAACATCCTTTTTCTGTTACCATATCAAGGCCAAAAGTGGCAGTGATAAACAAAATAGCAGTACCCTACATATTCTGCAGACTTTGAATTTTTTCCCTTAACAGTCTTTTGCTAAAGCATCATACTGCAGTATAGAAAACTGTATCTAACCAGTAAAAGACATTGTACCAGAGAGAATAGGAAGAAAGGATGAACCTAAGAGAAGCATATCTCCCCAATCCTCCTGATCTGTAACATCCCACATATCAGATCCAACTTAACTAATCCTAGCTAGAGGAATGAATTTGATAGATGGGTTCCACAAGAAATGTTTCAGCTTGAGGTATTTTATTACTTAAACTCATAGGCTACATTGGTTTAATGGAGAATTGGAGAGAGAGCACTGACTTCCTTCTTTGTTTATACAGTAAGGCAAAGGTTTTGACTTTATCTTTAGACACAGTTGAGTAGCAAAGGATAATTTTAGAAGCCTTCAAAAAAAAAAAAAAAAGGATAAATACAAAGAGGAAAATATCTGGAAAAACAGGGAAAACAGGGAGCTATATCTTAGGAGAAGATTCTCTTTCTGCAGAGAGCCAAAAGAGAAGGGACTCCAAAAGTGTCCCCACCACCCCACCAGGAATTACAAAGAATTACAGGACAGCAGTCTTGAACATGAAAGCCTGTTTCACCATTCTGCCCTTGCAACTTTTAGATTATTATACTTATCTAGACCTGGATCTACATTGTCAGTATTCTCTTCAACTTATTTCTACTAATATGCTTTTATATTATTCCTGTTTCTTGCTCCTTGTTTCCAGGTCACCCTTTCTCTCCCACCTTCAGTAAATTTCCTACTGACAGAAGGAATTTTAGGCCTTGCAGCCTGGAAGAAGTTTCTGAGGGCTTGAAAAGATCCCCCTGCAATTATTCTAGTCAATGAAACTATAGAGACACACATGTGGAGAAGTGCTAGATCGGCTTTTATCCTCTTAGCCAAGAAGTTATTTTGTTTAGGTCAGTCAGATCCTTTAGCAAATTATTGCTACACTGCATGTCCAAATAAAAGTAAATTTCATCTGGAAGGTCCTTCTGTCAGGACCTACTTTTATCTAAAATTCCTATTTTAAAGCAATTAAAATTTAAAGCCTTGAAATGAATGTATCGTTCTTATAAAGTTATTATTCTTAGCACTTTCAGAATGAAAAACATATCTGCTATAAGCTCCACTTCTGTACTTGCCTACATTTCAGATTCAGATCAAATCAAAGGCAAGTCTAAGAACGACCTGAAAAACATCTACATGTGTTTTTTGTTTGGATGAAATATGTAAGAAATCCTCCTGAAGCCTATGTTTGCTTCCACTGCTAGAGCCACTGAGTGAAAAAACATAAGGGAGACAAATGGGTGCATAGTTTTTATTTCATAGTTTTTATTTTTTCTGTTTATATATCTACTTACATTAAAGCTAGAGATATATTTAAGTACTGCTATAAGCATTTGACAGGATAAAGCTGTAGTCTGAAGAAAGAGCTCCTGCATTAATAGAGATCTAGCAAAGCAAGTAAGCCACTGATATCTTGTCAGCATTGGGCTACGGCAGCTGTCCAACAATAAAAGCATGACAGCCTCCAGAGCATGCAGGGATTGTATCCAGAGAACATCAGTTTTGTCATTATTATTCTTTCTTAGTTGAAATATAGTACACACAAAGGGAAAGTGAAATGGTGAGCAGTAGTAAATGCTGAGTTTAAGCTACTAAACCAGGAATGTCTCCATGTTCCTTTGGGTAGGTTGTTGATCAGACTCCTTTTCCACGCAAAGAAAGGAATTGGCCATATGATGTATTGTGTGCTTATTCCTGTGCAAGAGGGCTTCACACAGTAGATACTGGAAATTACAATCTACTCCAATAATTCCTTTTTTTCAATCATTAAATCTCTAATTTACTTACCTGATGAAAGTCGGCACAACCTAATTGGGACTTCTGTTTCTTTGCTATTTTTACCTTTTTTTCATGTCATTGGATTTCCATGCTGATTTACTTTTAGTAATATGCTCTGTGAATAATGGTGATATGATCAGGTTGTTGTGGATGGAATATTTTTGTCTGAGAACTCTGATGATACCAAATGTCACACAGGTCTGTCTTTAGATCTGCTACAACACAAACAGTACCAAAAGGACTGCACCTGCCCAAGCAGAAAGGGAGATACATCCTGAACTCTTATTAAATTGACTGAAATTGATTATAGACTTATGATTTTAATATTGGTGAGGAAAGGATTAAACAGACCTAATTTTTTGTGATGGAAATTGAACAACAAAATGTAAGTCTTATGAAGAATAACTACCGTCTTCATATTTTCAATAACCCATTTTCTTTTAACTGTGGATTTGGCAGTTTTAGCTCATACAGGAGACATCAAGAGTGTAAACACAACCTTCCATTTCATTAAATGTTTATTGTCTTATGTTTACTCTTGATGTATCAAAGCTAATCCACTTAGAAAGGTGCATTTGTAACAAAATACCACCACAAGCCAAAGTCTGGGTTACACAAAAAAAAATGTTGGGGAGAGAATGGGTTACAGAAGAAAATTTTTGGAGAGAGATCAGTTTTGCTGAAGTTGATGTCAAAGCCAACTGATAAAAAAGTAAATAAAAATAAAATACTGTTGATGCATGAACTGTAATATAACTAACACGTTATTAAAAAAATCTTTTAGTAAAAAAATCCATACTTAGGTGACTGCTTTGGTCAGAGAAATTATCCATCTGGAACTCAGTCTCTTGCCTACCTTCCTCTAGTGCATCATTTATCAACATGGAAATCTCTCTCACTTATTATTCTAATTTCTACCTTAATGAGACCATCTTCAGTTGTAACCCTGACATTTGGAGCAGTGGATAGAGAAAATTAAAGAGTGAAAAGAATCACAGGAGGAGGAAAGATTATTGCACGTGCTACTAAACATAGAGAAACTACCGTAAGACATCCTTGCAACAATGCAGAAGCATTTTCAAAATAGCTGTCCAAATACTTTTCCCTCTTTGACCTGGTTTAATAATGTTGTAAATGACTACAGAATAAAAAGTTTTGGTACTAAGTTTTGAAAGGCATTAATGAAAACCTATCTACTCCCTTCCAATTGAAGTTCCATTTCCTGCCAGATGAACCGTGAAGTGGTAATAGCTTGGGGCAATTCTTTTGATATAAGAGCTCTTCTAGAAACAAGGCTTTGAGAGAGAGTGAGAACCAGAGAAACCCAAAAAAGACTACACAATGGAATTGATATAATAAAGGACATATTTTGTTAGAAGATTTGAAATTATTTAAAAGGAGTTCATATATTACACAAATAAAGCTGATTGATTGCATTTGCAGTGTAGTAAAGCAATTTGAAGAGCTCCAGATCAGTATTCTTGTTCTATAATGTCCATGATAACTCATCATATTTGCTTTCCTACTTGTAATCATATTTTATTTTCTTTACTAGAATTCTACTAGTAATTGCTAGTGGCATATAGACTAAGTCACAGATGTTAGAACAAAAGATAAAACAAGTACACTAAATGTACATTTCACATTTACACCCAACAAAGGTTGTCAGCTGTTTCTTCTTTGCAGCTGCTTAAAGGTCTTACTGTCCTCTCCCATTGGAACAACTATCCATTGCACAGATTTAGAAGTTGGGGAAAATTAATTCTTTTAATTGCCAATTAGTAACAGTGGTGGTTAGTGTGAAAACAAAGACACTAAGCTACCTTTCTCCCACCATCACCCTTCTGCTCAAGATCAGCATCAGTCCTTCATTCCCTAGCTCCTCTACCTCCTCCCCACTAAGTGGTGTAGGACAGGTAGAGAATAGTGGTTTATGGTCACAGAATCATAGGATCATAGAATGGTTTGGGTTGAAAGGGACCTTAAAGATCATCTAGGACCAACACCTCTGCCATGGGCAGGGACACCTTCTAGAAGATGAGGTTTCTCAAGGCCCCATCCAACCTGGCCTTGGATACTTCCAGAGATGGGTCATCCACAGCTTCTCTGGGCAACCTGTTGCAGTGCCTCACCACTACCACAGTGGAGAATTTCTTCCTAACAGCTAATATAAACCTACCCCCTTTCAGTTTAAAAGCATTACACCTTGTAATCCATAATAGTTGTTGTGACTTGTTATGGTCAATCTGCAACATTTCATCTCTCCTGCTCTTTTCTTCTCACATGAGTCCTCTTCATGGACTGCAGTTCCTGCAGGGAATATCCTCCTGCTTAGATATGGGGTTCTCCTTGGGCTGCAGGGGAATCTCACCTATTGCACATGGAACATCTCTTCTCTCTTTTATTTTTCTGGGGTTGGTGTTCCCAGACATGTTTCTCACATATTTTTTCCCCTCTCTCCTCTCTGCTGTGCAGAGGCTTGAACTTGTGGCCTGGATGGGGCAGTCCCAGCCTCTCATCATAGAGGCTATCCCTGTCTGAGGATTGAGAGAATAAAGTCTGTAGATGTTATTTTATGTTTTATATATGTTATATGTATGTTTTATATGAATATATTAGATATTTTATTTTGTCCCTTAAAAGGTCAACTGAATAAAATAGAAAAAAAAAAAACAATGGAACTGAGTTCTTTGTGGCTGCTACAATAATAAATGGTACCACATTTTAAACTTTACAAATGGTAACAGTCACACACTATAAGAAATAAGAATAACAGAGGAATGGAAAGAAATAATGAAAAGCTGTGTATCCTTCAGACCATTTGTCCATGAGGGGAGTCATAACTTGTGTTTTTATCAACTCATCCAGAACAGAGAAACACAGAATCATTAAGGTAGGAAAAGACCTCCAAGGTCATTGAATCTGAACTCTGACCAAACACCCACCACCATATCAACTAAACAACATGTATGCAGAAAATAGCAGGTTTTGATATGATTTTATTAGACTACTTGAATTCTTCACTTTCTCTCACAGACTAGATTCAAAGACATGGTTGTCTAGACTGCATAAAAGACCACAAACTATGTAAGCAAACAGTAGATGAAACTACTGCCTCATTCCTGCCTGTGGCCTTCCCATTCTCCAGATGCCCTGGCCAAGATCCTTCTGGGTGTTTGGGAAGGTACTCAGAGCTAACTTTTACCACCCAAATCTCCACAGGGCTGAAATGGCAGATGATAGGCAAAAGAAGGCAAACTATGTGCCGTATTGTATCTGTCACAGCCCAGGCTACAAGTCAAGAAGAAGCAAGCTGAGATCTGGACTAAAAGGCAAATTTTCTTCCCCGGAGAGTAAAAGTACATCCAGTTATCTGAATGTAAAACTTAGAAAGCAGTGTAAGTGCAGCCAGGAAACCATTCTGAGTCTGGTCTGAATGCTCTAGTAATGGGTACAGACCGAAGAGATATCTCCCACAAACCACGTTGTTTACATGTCTGATGAACATCTGGCTGATGCTCGATGACCGTGAAGAAGAACTCACTCCAGAGGAGGAAGGCAGCTGGGAGAATAATATTTAAGATGCATGGCTGCTTCATTTTTATATTTTCACTGCTTGGTCACATAAATGTAGTCCCAGTGAGGAAGTGGTTGTTGTTCAGTCAAAAAAAAGCTGGAGCCACTAGATGACATAGGAAGGATTCAGACATCTGAAAATGCTGAAATAGTTTTATGTTCTTTCTTTTCAAGGCAGCTGAAACAGATATTCCTGAGATAACACTGCCAGAGAGAAAACAAAGCTATTGCAATAATCTCAGCTACACTATGCACATTAGACACATAGTCTACATAACCTGCAATGATGATTATGCTGATATCTGACAGAAGGAACATCAGAGGCACAGGACAACTCACCTCTGCTGTGTGCTTAAGCCAAGGTCAATTTTAGCAGTAGCCCAAACATTTTCATTGCTTGTCAAATTTAGTTGTACAAATCTGGTGTTTCTCCTGCTGGCAGAACACAATAGACTGTATTACCTATAACACAGCTTTTGAAATGCTGCTTCATCAACTTCAAGTGCATTTCTGTTAATTGTGAAACCATTTATTCTTGTTTGGAAACCCATATACATGATCAACACTAATAAAAAGAAAAGAAGAAAATAATTTCCACAGAAAAATCATGCTAGCAAAATTAAAATAATATATTGAAACAAACCAAAGTTTTATCAATCAACTATCTTTCTCATTTTTCTTTCAGTTGCACACTGGCTCAAAATTATTTTGCTTTAAACTGCTCACAGCCATCTGCACTTTGTTCTTTTAAGGAGGCACTGCCGCCTTGGGTTGAGGGGCTTTGCTGGTTGAGGGGCTCTGCTGTGCCCTGTGGTTGGATCGGGCTGGAATCTCTGGGCTCCCCTCCCAGAGTCCACGGCCTCTGCCTGGCACTGACACCCAGCATGATGAGGGGACACCAAAGGGACAGAAGGCAGCTCCTGCCTGGCTGCTGCTCCCCAGTGATTTCTGCAATCATGAGAACAGCTCACCTGTGAAGAGTGGGCATTGCCTCATGAACAGGGATGAATTTCTGAAGTACAGATACCCATGATACAACCAGGGCTCATGGCTATTACAGTCTCTCTTAGAAAGCACTATCTCTGTCTTACACTTTGGGTAAGATTTTAAACATATATGGCTGGGTGTTGCATTTTATGACACCCTTCTGTCAAAAGGTGGTGGTATTGATGAACAGCTCACAACAGCTCCAAACATGTGAAAGCACCTTCTCTGATGACAATATATTAATGAGATGATTTAATATGACAGATTGGGAACATCTTATCTGACTGATAAAAGACAGATTACATCTGCTTCAGACTATTTCTACTGAGAACGTTAAGATGAGATTTTATACAAGCCCATATATGAAAAATCATTTACTTGAATGTTCTAATGGAAAGTGAGCATGAGAGATCAATTACCCCAGGTAAGAGTCAGTGAAGAATCTGCATCAACCCCTTCTTTCCATTGTTCTAATTAATTGTGTATTTTCTTAGAAGTTATGTATATAACTATCAAGTCTCAGTGTATTTCAGTAGCATTTCAATATTTAGAGATGTATAAAAAGAAAATAAAGACTTGAAGAATTTTTGAGAGATTAATATTTTCTTTCCTTCTAAATGCTCACAGAATATTCAATAATGTTTATTGCAGAAAACATCAAAATAATTCTTGTTGTTTAACACAAAGCATAATAACCTTCAATAAATAAACTAGATAAAATAATACAGCATTCAAAATATGGGTTGGCATTTGAGTTGAAATTCTGGGACTTTGTTCTTTAAAACTCAGGAAAAAACTTCTCTTGGAATCGCTGGGTGGTCAGTTTTCTGGCTTCCCTGACCTTTACAAACTTTGTCTTGTTCCTCCATTTGGGAAAGCATTTAAGCACTGTTCATTTTGGATAATTTTTAAACTGTAAAAGTCACCAGATCTAAAACAAACATAAGATAAGAGAGTACTTAAGTATTCAATGGAAACCTGATCAGCATAGTTCTTACACAAAAAGGGGGAAAGTACAGAGAACCTGGACTTTCCCCTCTTTAAATCTTGACACCATCAGTGTTGGAAATGACTGGATGACCATCTCTGCCACAGGTGTGTCAGCCTCCACCTTGCAAGCAGCATGGCTACAGAGCTCAGTGATTGTAGATGAAGACTGCTTTGGGAATTCTCCTTTCTCCAACACCCAAGAAGGTTTCCTTAAGCAATGAAAGGGAAGAAAGGTTTCAGGAATTATTTTATGCGTATAGCAAAGATACAAAGGGGGTATTTTAACTACTTTCTAAAGGAGAGCTAAATTACAGAAACAAGCCCATTAGATTGGTAAATTAGAAAGATAATTTTGTTGCCAGCCTCTTTCTCTTCTATCATTTTCTGTCTCATTTATTCCAATTCTTCAATAAACAGCAGTCTTGAGAAATCTTGAGAAATGCTCAGAGACAGGAATTTTTTACCCTGTCCCCAAAAGAAAGAGTATCCTCCCTGTTTCTTCCTGTGTCATATAACCCCTCCCCATTCCTCTGGAAGACATCTGTCTTTTGAACTCAGCACAAGGTGAGACCAGTTTGTCTATTAGGAGGGAAGGATAAAATTATTGGATATTTTTTTCACAGAGTTCATGACTGGGTATTTAGTAAAGTTACAAAAACATCTCTAGGGAAAAGTGGCGAGGGTGTTGGGAAGCGCAACCTCTGGAAAAAGCACAATTGCAGAGTCCAAAATGAGTGGGAAAATATGTATCACAACACTTAAGGAAATACGTTCCCTAAAGAAATTATAGAAAGTCTTTGAGGGATGGGAATTTCTTTCTACTTATTCTAGACAATTGTAATGGCATTCTGGATTTCTGTCCTGTTCACATATGGGCATGAAAGGAAATGCAGATTTCTCTCAAATTCAGCCTGTTTGGATGTATTGATTGGAAAGCTCAGTCTCCAAACCAAGTACACAGGGTGGTGTGGTTCCTTACACCCCCAGCCTTCCTGTCAGTGATCCTGCAGCCTCCCTGCTGGCCGGCCATCTCTTTGGCTGACTCATGGCATAATAAAGCTCTCCACATCCTTCCAGTCTGGCTTCAGGGTGCCAGCCAGCATTTTGTGCATTCTCTAGGCAAGCTTTGAAACCTGTTTTGAAGAACCAGTCAAAAGACCATTGAAACACAATCGATTACTACAACTGACAATCAGTAGCAGCACAGGGGACCTCAGCAAATCTTCAGTTCAGACAATGTCAAAACAGTTGTATCTGCAAGGCTAAGAGTTCAGAGAGCAGCTGCACCCAAAGCACAGTTCATAACTAGGAGAAAAAGGAGGCTCTCCTCCCCTCCTACCCCTCTGCAAGCTTCTGCTGCTAACACAAATCTCGCCTGATCACCCTCCAAGCTATCACTGAGTAGCAGGCAGGGAGACGTGAACTGGCACCACGTGAGAGTACAGGCTGGATGGAAGGAAAGAAAATGTGGCTGAAAGCAGAGGCAGTGAAATGGAAGTGCAGTGGAGGATGAGGATGGTTGAAAGGATGGAGAATAAGGGAGGTGAATGCTTACTTTTAATAGTACACAGGTATAATATGATTCCTACAGTATATTTCACTGCATCTTAGGCATGTTAATTCCAGAACCTGTGGCAGTTTTAGACTACAGGTATGATCTGAAGTCCAGACATTTATCAATATTCAAAAATATTTCCTTTAATAATTTATTTTGCACATAAAATCTAAAAGGTGCACAGAATCACTTTTACATTTTTTCACAGCTTTCTACAAACATTTTTCCTTCCATGCCTGCTAAATTTGGTGGTTTTTTGCAGTATGTGGTGGCAGATGTAAATTTCATCTGGTGTTTGTTTTCTTGATAGCTACCTCCTCCCTAAGCTATCAGACAGTTTGACTTGGGACAGCATCAGAGGCCAAGTCCATCTACTCTCTTGAACTAGAGTGACTTCAATTCTGCCTTACCTATGACCTGATATCTGCAAAGAAACCAGAGAAAAAAATTTTTGGGGCTGGCAAAAAACCTGCACATTGAACTTTCCCTGTTTTCCTCTCCCTAACTCGTAACTGCATTGCTTGTTTCTCCTTCATTCTTCTTCATTCTCCTTCTAATATATCCCCCTTTTTATGTTTACATGCATTCAACATACTGAAACATTGGCCTAAAATAAAATTTGCTTAGTTCCCAGCTTTTTCTTCAACCTATCTTCAACCTACATTAATACAAATGTAAACTTGATTTTTCCCTGTTGGGCCTTTGTAATCTTTGATTTTGTTGTTTGTAGGAGAAGCAACCATTTCTGTGTACAGGAAAGCTAATGAAAGCATGAAATATTCATACTGCATCCCTAATTGTATAATAAAGTGGAACATGTGCTGTTATAGTTGAAAACCTCCAGTCTAATTAGCAGTAGCCTAATAAATGCTTAAGTGAAACATAAAATGTTTAGTGCTACTCAACTAAATCTCTTTCCTCATTCAGTTGTATTTAAAATGACAGTAATAAGATAATTTAAAATAATACAGAACATATGTGCAAATATATGTTCTTATTGTAAATATCTAATTATTAACTAAGGAGTTCCTTCAGGGTTTCATAATCAAAAATTGGCTTGTCCCATTATTATTTCTACTATAAATTTGTGGCTTTTTATTTTTCTTTACTTTTTTTCAAGTTTAATTTATCATCAGCCAGTATAATTTTATGTATTGTGGGAACATAATATACAGTTGGAAAAGTCTATTTCAACTTTTTATTTACTCTGGAGCCCTGGAAAAATAATCTTAAATTTATCCTTTAAATCTAATGAAACAAAAACATTTTGAATAAAGAAATCTGAAACACCATGGTCTTCTCTTTTTCTTTTGCAAAAATCTCTGCTAAAAAAATCATTATGTGCTTTCCAGGAAATATTTCCTCTGTAATAGGTAGGAAGACACGGAGCAAAGTGACACTTTCTGTGGAAGAGCCAGCAGTGCAAAACTAATAAAATGCTTATTTGTTTTCTCAAAGGTTACATATAGTTTCAGATGAAGAAAAACATTTTGCACTATGCCAAGATGCTTCTACATTTCAAATATCCTCAATAGAAAGTTTATCTGACTATCCAAAATACCTTCAAACAAAATAAATAGAATACATTTATTCCCCCATTGACTGGGGGAATAACCACTACTGGAGCAGCAATTGGATAAAAATGTTTCCCTTGGCCAGGGTTTTCTACAAGTGTCTATTACATTGATTATTTTCTCTTTCTCAGAATTTCCTGATATCAATCCCTGAGACACATTTCAAACAAAATTAATCTGATGTAGCAGAGAATAATATTATTTTTTCTCATTGCAATGCTTCAATGTAAGTGCTTCATGTATATATAAGCTAATTGCCTCCTTTACTTGTTATTAAAACCAACAATAATCTCGATATTATGACATGATAAATGTAGTATTTTATTTTCTGTCATTATGGGGGCCATTTTTGCTACATTATAAGGTTTTATGTGCAATTGTAACAAGGTAAATATTAGCACCCTTTGGAAGTGTTGGCATTTTCCTTTCCTTATTTATGCAATCAGAGTAAGTTGGATTGACATTTAATATTGCCAATTTACTGAAATTTCTTTCTAATTTATTTCCCTTTTTCATGCACTGTGGACAAGTGTACCTCATTGTTGAATTATTTATTCAAAATCAGGAGTTATTTGACATCGAAACTGTGTGCCACTTTATCTAAGTGAACAAAAAGCAGATTGATGAGGAAGTACATTTACATGATGAACATCTAATCTATATCTTTGTGAAATACTTCAGGATTATTCTATCTAAAAATCACAGTGAGCATGACAATTTTTTTTTATTATTGCTTTAAGATGTGGGTTAAATTATGTGTCACTTGCAGATTATACTGAAAAAAAATATTGACTTTTCTCTCTCTAGAATTTCCTCAAGGTGCTTTCCCTCCTTCCTCTTCATAAGACAGAATGTATACACCTATTTGATTTGAAGCTTTATTAAGCACTGAATTCCACTACAGGATAAAGTACTGAATTCAGTACTCACAAAATCCTCTGGGGGACAATTGCTTTAGATTAAGAGAGGTCATGTTTTGCTGAAGTGCCTTTTCAGTTATTTTTAGTATCAATAACAATTTTTAGTTAGTTCTACTCTCTTTAGTATTAATTTTTGTACGTGTATACAATTTTGATGTCCCATAACAAGTAAAAAAAATTATAAAAAGAATCTACCACAAAATAATCACGTTGGACCCACTAGAAAAGTTCTGCTGACAGCTGAAACTAATACTCCTGTTGCAATTCAAATTAATACCAACTTCAGTGGCAGGTTTAATCAGATTAATAGGCCATGAATGAATGATATGACAAAGGGCCTTAGATCTTTAATTGTTTAAACGATCCCCAGCCCATTTGAAGCTAATATTCACTGCAGAAGAGCAGGAAGAAGATTATGAAACAGACATAAGATGTATTTAAAATGTAGCCAGGACTTTACTGTATACTTCTCCAAGTCCTACGTGCAGACCAGTCCATGGGTCTCCCAGAAGCCAGGAAAACCTCCCAGGTTTGTGTTGTCACCAAACTTGCTGAGGAGACACTCCAACCATTCATCCAAGCTAGCGATGAGTAATTTCATAGTGTGCCCAGTGTTGAGCTCTGGGGGACACCACCAGTGACAGCTCCTGGCCGGCCCTGTGCCACTGACTGCAGCCTCTGGGACCTGCTGGTCATCCAGGTCTCAGTCCATCTCACAGTCCACCCACCCTGTCCACACCTCCTGACTCTGTGTGTGGGGATGTGAGATTTGATTTCTTCCAGTCACCTCTCCTAATCGCCACAACCATTCAAAGAGCCCTGGAGTGACCTTGCTATGGTGCCCACCAACTCTCCTGGCATTCATGGATGCATCAGGCCCATGGACTTGTGGATGTCAAGTTTGTTCAGGTATTCTCTAATCCAATCCTCCCTGAACAAGGGAAATCTTCATTTCAACGTTCCTTTACCCTGACCTCCTGAGCCAGAGGTTTCTGAGAGCTGGTTTTGTTACTGTGCGGCCATTCAGAACCACCTCAACAGGTTGGAGAGATGGACTTCTGCTTTTCTTGTTCTGAAGTTCATCTGTTTTTCTAAAATTCACTTGTTTTTAAGTGTCTCCCAGCTTTTTGTCATGAGTAGCATACTCTTACTCTTGAATTGAAGAATTGACAGCTACAACCACGTGGCACTCAACATCTATAAAAACATGCAGGCACATATGCCCCAAACTTACTATCACACCACATTGTTTGGGAAAAAGACTTATCTAGAAACTGATTCCTTCAGGAAACTGTCTCCTTTTCATTATTCACTGCAGGAAGATATATGCTTTTCTCATCAATCTAACTGTCTTTGCTTTTCCAAAAGGATTCAGTGAGATTGCAACTCACACTGCTTCAGTTAACACATAACTGTTTGTTCCTTCCCTTCACAGTGGTAGCTTTTGCAATTAGTCTAGCAGTGCCTAAAGAAGCACTTCAGTAGAGAATAATCACAGCCAGATCTTCTATCTCCCAATGTTCTACTTATCAGCACAATTTTCACAGCAAAAGGAAACACATATTTTAAATGATGGTTATAATTTGTTAATCCCAAATAAATCCATTTTTCTAAGAATGAATCAGTAAAATAAAGTGAGGCTGTGTATTTTCATGTGACGTTTGCCCAGCCACTGACTGGGCATAAATTTTTTTAAGAAAAATTTCTAAATAACTGATAAACATCTAACATGAGGTTAGCATGTGGTTAATAAATTATTATTTTAAAGATATGACTACAGAATTTGACAAATAACTTTATCATTTGTAGTCATAGACAGCACGTGAATATAATACATTTTATTGTGGTGTTCATAATCATCCATGGCACATACCATATACACCTGTAACACACTTGAATCTTTCTTTAATAATTAAAGAATCCTAAATAAATTATGTATACATTTACCTTTAGTGTAAGGTACAACCCTGAGGCTGATGATAAGCATGAAGAATTGAGTATGAATTCTTCAACAAATTCTCCTCTGTTAATCCAAATTTTCTATTAAGAAAAGGTTATTTAATTGCAAGTTAGGTGAAACAATTGTAAGCCTCTATTATTACAACAACGTCTCCTTCAGGACTTGAAGATAATGATGATAGTCCCATTTGCAGCCAGCTGCTTCCCTGAGGTTGCTGTGGTATAAAATGTGCTTCTTTATGCAAGGGAACATTTATGTGCAACAATAGCAGTCTGAAATTGCTATATTGAGCTTAAATAACTCTGAATATCAATGTTTAGGAATCACAGTAACATACTTTTCTCATTTATCCAGTAAAAGCATAGTGAATCAG
This sequence comes from Zonotrichia albicollis, assembly GCF_047830755.1. Taxonomy (NCBI): domain Eukaryota; kingdom Metazoa; phylum Chordata; class Aves; order Passeriformes; family Passerellidae; genus Zonotrichia; species Zonotrichia albicollis. Next base: position 65,271,513 of record NC_133822.1, read on the forward strand.
ATTGTTATGATTGAAGATGCTTCATTAAAAAAGGCTTTAAGGTTCTTTATCAAAGTTCTATGTTTCTTGCTAAAAAAATAAATTATGGGTGCCTTAAATTTCCTTCCTTCTGTGAGTGGTATCACCTGCCTTGATGAACTGACTGTCCTGCAGACTCAGTTTCTGATGCCTGATTTTTCAGGTTCACCTGCCACCCCACACCACTGATCCATTTTAAGAAATGAGGCACCTTGGTGTCACCTACCTGCTTCATATAAACTAGGATTCAGAATCTTGTCTGTTTTCCAACAAATGCCAACTTAGAACTCATTTTTCTTATTATTCTTGTGTACCTAAATTACAAAATCTTTCCATGGTTCTTTTTACACACCATCCTATATCAGGAAAGAATAATGGCATTCATCCAGAATCACCCTCAAGGCTTTTACCATGGTGATGGAAACCAGCTGTTCAACTCCTAAAGTCTCTGGAGGCAGACATACTTATTTATTTAAAAGATATCTAGATTGCAGAAGAGTCAGAAAGGCTGTTATGGCTGATCAAATAAAGCAAAAATGATTTGTTGAATAATTTATTTGACAAATATGGACAAAATCTGGCCAATACATTGTTCATCAAATAGTGCTTGCTCAACTAAATTGAAAAAAACAACCCTTAACAGCCATATGCCAACATACATAAAAATCTTTTTCTGGGACAGGTTCACATAATTTAGGCATTTCAGTTTATCCGTTCTTCAATAAAATTCTCTCTCAAAACCTTTAGGTAGGGAGAGTCCATAAATATCCTATCTTTCACAACTATGCCCCCTAAATAACTAGCAGTCCTCCACACTTTTCCGGAATTAATTTATTTTTATCAGATCTAACCAGTTTTGTATACATTTCACATTTAGGATCACAGACAAGGTTCCCCATGCTTGTTCCTGTTGAGGACCGTGTTCTTAGAACATAATTTTGAATTCCTCTAGAGACAGAGTCCAAATATCTTGAGGCCCTTTGCTTTTATTCAAAGCTCAAGGGAAGGGAATGGGACCTCTCTCACACAAGAACTTATGCTTTAAGGGTACAGGAAAGAGAATTTTTTTCTTTCTAGAGAATTAAAGCACTTATATCCTAGTTCCCAGGAGAAGGTCTTTAACTACTCGTGACTTTGCCAGATTGACAATGAAACAAATGACAGCAAAGCAACACAATCATTAGCATCCCTCCTTAGTCTTAGTTTTTGTCATAATGCATAGGATGAAAAACTGCCCTATAGAAGTTCAGACAGGGCCAGACAATGTGATCTGAGGAAGAAGCAGAAAGGAGTGTGACATGATGTAGAAATGCAAGCAACAGCCACTTATGCTTACATCTTTCTCTTCTTTTTTTCTTCACCACTGTTATCCTCCCTCAGAAGTAAATCTATGACTGGTTAAGGTTACTCCTTTGCCAAAACAGGTAAAACCAGCCTAGTTTTTCACTGTGGTGAAATTACATAGTTTTCAGTTGAAAATTCATCTGGAAAGCTTTAAGTTGCAGCTGAAAAACCTGTGTGCACCATGTTTGTTAACAGTGTACTAGATGTCTCAGGTATCTGATGGAGGGAACATTAAAAGCTATGAGTTTTTCATCCAAAAGTCCATTAATAACATTATTAAAATGTTAATCTTGTTTTTACAGTTCGTTGCTTCAGGTAGGGATAGCTATTCTCTCCTGGCTTGGACATGAGGGACACTTTGAAAATCACAAGGAAAGACAAACTTAAGTTTCCTTCCATGGTTCCTGTGGCTTTTTCTGGGGAGCACTTTGTAGTACACTATCTTGCCTTAGATTACTTTAGGTGATACATTTGGGAGTGTCAGGCAGCACTGCACCTTTTTTCCTCGATCTTTGGGAAGTAAAAAGTTTTTCTGTAGTTGAGGTACATAACTATGTAGTTAAGACTAGGAAAACAAGATGAATTCATAAACTATCTGTCTTCTACATCAATCTTATTTTGAAAGAGTGATTGACCTTTGTTTCAAGCAGTATGCCACCAGTTAAATTTCTCCCCTTTTTCCATTGGTTGAGATACAGGTACAACAACTTCCCAGGGCTTTTTCAAGACCTATGTAGTGCAAATTGTTGGATGTAAAAAGAATTCAGATTAATATCTCAGAATATTTAAAGGAATAAGTGACATAATGGGTTACATTATGTCAGGGCTCTTTTCCCACATGCAGTGTACGAAAGAGAGGAAGGAGCCCAGGAGCTGCCTACCTCACAACAAACATCTGTGCAGTCATCAGGAGGGAGAGCTTGCCATACTTATAGACACATCTGGTAGCAGATTTTCTTATAAAGGAATATATATCAGGCAATGACAGATCACTTGCTGAAAGTAACCTCCTGAGCAATGTTTGGCTTCTCAACAGCTGTGTTTAGTTGAGGATTCCAGCTGAAGGTAGCAACATTTGCAGACACCAGAGGCTGAAAGCTGGGATTAAATGATTAATAACTTTCTTTTATTACTCAGCTGGATGATTCATATTAATTGCACTGAAGCAGATTTGCATACAGTCTAGATTTACGTAATAATTTGATATAGGTATATTAAGTATTTACTTTAAGGGAGGATTGCAGGAAGGGTATTCTCTCCTTTCTTTACCTCTGCCCATCATATTCTGTCCAGCTTTCCACACACATGCTGTATTTTTCAGTCCAATTTCCTCTCTTTCTAAGCTAGTATGAATGCTTAGAAAATATACACTTCCAAAATAAGATCCCAGAAGCTCTAGCATCTGCTGCATTTCTAGTAACCATTCACTTCAACACCTAATGTGATGTAGATCAAAGGAAAGAAAAAGGCAGATAAAAGGTAAATGTTTCATTTTCAGTAATTAATCCAGCCAATTTGTTTGAATAAAATATTTGCATTTCTTTCATTTTGCTGCAAACCCCTAGAACCATGCATGAAATATTAAAACATTGAAGGACAGCTATAAAAGGTAAAATGTATATAAACATTTGAAAAGACCCTATAGGTCAGTCAAAACATACAAACAAATAAACACAAAAACAGAGAAGAACACTCAAACTAACAAAAACCATAAAGACACTTTTAAAGAAACACCGGAATAAAAATCCTTGTCCTACTCTGCCTTTAGCCAGAGAGCTTTTTGCTCTGGACTCAATACTGAAGATAATCCTATTATTTTGAGCACTGGTAAAAGCAGGGTGGTTTGGGAGGTTTTTATGTTTGTTATTTTGTTTGTTTGGTTGGTTGGTTTTGGAGGGGGTTATTTGGTTGTTTTTTTTTTTTTTTGGTTGGTTGGTTGGTTTTGGGGGGGGTTGTTGTTGTTTTTGGGTTTTTTAAATTTATGTTCAGTTAAAAGAGTCATGTGCTTAATTGCTATTCATAGTTGAGGTTCTTCCTATTTAGAATCAGGTGTTTTGTCTGCAGAAGAGATAATTGCATTTCAAATATCTGCTCACACCAGTTAGACTACAAGCACTTCTTCACCTTGCAGTCTTGCATGCTTTTTGATGTGAGACTACTACTCTGATGTACCAAAACTGAGTCTCAGATAAAGGTTCTCCTGTAGTTTTGCTCTGTCTGGTATAATTTTTCCCCTATGAAAAAAAGTCTGACTAGCCTTTATCTGTGTGTGCATGGAAAATTGCAGGCAGTTGAAAAACAGTCAATGTGACGAAGGCCATCACAGCATCAACGTAGTGCTCGTCCTGAAATAACATACCCTGAGAGGAACCAGAAATACCTGCTTGTGTTACTGCAGTAAAACAGCCACGTGATTTCTGGATTGATGTCACACTGCTCAGGTCCTGCTGGCTCAGGGGTTGCATGGAATCTGTCTGCCTGCAATGTCCCATGCAGATGTGCCTTTTGATTGACTTTTTCCTTACACTAACTTCAGTGCAATTTCCTCAATCACAAGCTACATTAGGCTGAAGCTTTCAGAGTATCTTGTTACCTTTTGTTTCTAATTCCTCTAAAGTCTGATTAGAGCGCCAGCTCTTCTGCCATACCAGAGAAGTCTACTAGCGTTTTATCACTTTTAATTCCAACCTAAATATTATTAAAGAAATGCAGTACATTTTAGTTGTGGCATATGTAGACTCCATATGTATTTTTAAAATGGTTTGTTTTGACTAAAATATGTGTGTTCACATGACTATCACATACCTATAAAGCACAGCTCTTTAGCGTGCTTACATCTTGCCATCTTTCCTCAGTCACCAGTGCAAACTGTGGAAGTGATTCAGGACATGGGATAAGAAGCTCTTTCAGACTCCTCATACCTAGCAAGAGAACTTCAAATTGAGTTCTCTTTTTTCAGTAACTGAAGCACACCCACATTATTCATTTCCTTGGGGTTTAGGTTCTGTTTTCAGATTTCCAAAATTCTCTTTTTCCTTAACCACTGCCACGTGTCTCAGCAGACATGTACAGGCAAGGCATTTAATAAAATGGAAGGTCTCTTTAAGTGATGATATGTCACATCTTGGTTTCAGTCTGTTGCATTTCATGGTCTTGTATCAGAGAGGAAATAAAAAAAATCTGCATCTATTACTGAATATCTTAACAAATTATGTGAGTTATCTTTTAATTAGGCTAAGTGCTGTCTGTAGGTTTATGCAATGTGATCTAGTTTATAATGATATAAGTACTCTTTTTTTTGATTGTCTTTTAATAAAATCTGTAATAAAAAGAAGCATCAAGATATTTCAAAATAGTAAAATCTAATCAATAACAGTTTAAAGACTTTACTTGTGCTAATAGATGTAGTATTTTATTTCAAGTTATTTAATATTTTGGGAACATGAAAGTGTTTGGACCCCATAAGTTCTCCGGTAAGTAGGAGATGAATGTAAAGTCATTAATTTTACAATTCATTTAAGCACACAATATAAGCAGTTCTCTGCTAAATCAAACATCCTGATTAAAAAAAACAAGTATCTTATGTTTACTCAGGTATTAATGTTCCAGATTCTGCCAGAGAAGAAGTTCAAAAAGTCAAGTTGCCATCAAGCACTCCCATACCTTTATCTGTCGCTACAGAGAAGAATGTGACACACTGGGCTCCAGACTGTGCTACTCCTGTGTACCTTGTTCTGAGTCTGACTGACACTAAAGTTGCCTGTTAGGATGTGTGGTCTGGCCTGCTTTCCTTTCTTTGCAAATCAAGGAATTGGTGTTAGAATTGCCTTATTTCCAGGTCTTCTCCTAATGTGGAACTGACCTGATATTTGCTGTTGCAACATATGTACCATCTGTGTTTTCATTTCCTTCCTGGCAATTTATGTATGAGTTTGGAATTCATTATGCATTTCTTACCACAGACACTGATTTCTACCACTCTAGTTTTAATGTTTGTATAGGAATATTTGCAAGGCAATTTTTTATATTAGAAATTAAAACAATAACAGATTTAATTGTAGGCGCTACATCTGTAGATTGGAGTCTTTGTTTCTGGAAAACTGATGTTTTAATAGGTTGGCACTATTGTTATGACTAAAGACTAAGAGCTTAAGCAACACTTAGTAATTTATTAAGTAGATATAATTGAAAACAACACTAAAGATGAGCAATTATTCTTTAAATTTGTACTAAAATTTTTTCAAGTCTTACATTTAGTTCATAGTTTTATAATAACCCACAGTTTCCCATGTGACAGTAGAAAGTTGATCTTCTGAAGCTTGCATGTTTTTACCAGTAGACGATGTAAATGTAAACCATTGCTTTTCGCAGGATTTGTACATCTTTCAATCTGAATTAAGAGCTAGCTACTTAGACTAGAGTCAATAAAATAGTTACATCCATCACTTCTCTGAACTCTGCATTTCCAGGTTATCAAACATTAAAAGGAAGGATTATTTTAGATCAGAGATGCTTGGTTAAGAGAACAAACTCCTTTCATGAACACTACAAACAAGTCCAACAGGTTTGTTTCTTTCCCAAATGGCTAACAAAGAGCAGAATATGCACAGGACAGATTAAGGACAGTAGTTGTCCTCACGGCAGAAAGGATCAGTAGGAAGAGTCCTTAAACACAGGAGATTATTTAGGAAAAATAATTTCAAGCACATCATAGGATGGTGGGAGTTTTGTGCGTTTATATGTGTAAGAAAAGATACATTTTTAGAGGAGAGACAAATCTAAAAGGCAAAACAAGAAAAAACACTTTTTCTTTTTGCAGGCCAAGTAACATTGGGAAGCTTTCCTGAGTTGTTCTCTGTGATTTTGGTTTTACAGAAGTGGTTGGTCAGTACAGTCAGCTTAAGTGAGTGCATAAAGAAGTGACATTTGCAAAGACCTTTTCAAATATTCCCTGCTGGCAAAGTGGAATATTGGTACAGCAAAGGAATGTTGCAAAGAGAAGGAATAAACAAAGGAACATGACTAAAGTAAAAGAGTCTTTTTGCATAATTTTAGCACACCAATGGACATTGCAATATTTCTTGAGAGAGAGAGGTTCATTCAGGACAATTTAACAGCATTTAGTTCCTTGATGTTGTAGTGTGTTTTAAGTTTCTCAGTTTGCTCCCCCATTTTATGTGCTGTACCCTCCTTTGTTCTTTGTAAATGGTTCCTCTCTCCCCAGTTTTTCCCGCCACTGCCTCCTTGCCAGTTAAGTTGCCTGGTTACCATACTATTTTTAGTTGCTAATGTTACAGTTTGTAGAACCGCTCCTCCCTCATCCCACCTTATAAGTAGATGTTTTCTCCTCCCTGGGCCCAGTCAATCACCCCCCACTCCTCCCAGGTTTCGAGAACCTTCTCCTCTCTGGGGGTTGTAGTTAGCTGTGGTCCCGGGGCCCCTCCTTTACTTTGTATTCGTTGGTTTCTGGTGTATGTCAGTTATGTTCAGTACCTCCCTTTGAGTTTCCCCATTGGATAGCTGAGCTCCCCTCCTCTCTCCTCCCCTTCCCTTTAAAACCTTGTCTCTCCCCCTGTTCGGCGCCATTTTGCTGGTTGGTGCCCCTCCTCGTTGGTGCCTCTGGATCACCCAATAAACCAACTGTTCACCCCCAGCAAGTGGTCACCTCCTTTATCGTCTCTCGTGCGCCACTCCGAGCACTTCCTCCAGCCCAGCCTGAGGCCAAGACGCCGAGGGGGGCTGGCTTCTTATGCGCAGGGGCGTTGGCCTTCTCACCCCTCGTGCTAGCCGGATCTAGGGCCGCGTACGCCCTCGCGCACCTTAGATGTAGTTAGTGGCATATTATGCAATCAAATCCTTCTCTGGTAAAGCCCTTCCCTGCTCTCTGGCACCAGGACAGTCTTGAAAAAATAATTGTCCTGGGTTCAGCTGGGAGAGAGCTCGTTTTCTTCTTAGTAGCTGGTACATAGCTGTGTTTTGGATGCAGTATGAGGATAATGTTGTTAACACATTGATGTTTTGGCAGATGCTGAGTAGTGCTGACAACGAGGCAAGGAGATTCAGTGTGCCATGCCCTGCCTGTGAGGAGTTTCACAGGAAGCTGGGAGGGAGCATGGCTGGGACAGGTGACCTGACCTGGTCAGGGGGATGTTCCACCCCACAGAACACCATGCTCGGTAGAAAAACGGCAGGAGCAATCGTATTGTACATCACTCCTTTCTCTCAGGTTTTATTCCCATCCCTCTCTTTTTCATTGCAATCAGTATTATTATCATTATTAGCATATATTTTTAATTTAATTTTAAAACTTTTATAATCTCAAGCTGCAAATTTACTTTTTTACTTTTCCCCCCCTTTTTTCATCTTTTTGACTGAGGAGGACAGTAAGGAGAGAGTGAGTGGCTGCATGATGTTTAGTTGTTGACTGCGGTTAAACCATGACAACTTTGAGACACAGCTTGACATAATAAAACTTGTATTGGTATGGATGTTTATGGGTCAAAATCATTAAATTGCTCTTGAATTTAAAACACCTGTCAAAAAAGTGCCCAAATCGAGTTAAAATCAACCCATCTTATCCAGGTCAGTATAGAACTGTGCAGAGTTTTCTCTGGTGATGAAGAAATGATTTCTTAAAATCACCTTGCCAAGGAAGGAAACACTTTCTATAAATAATTCTTAAGAGAGAAGCTACACAACACAGCTAAGCCAATCACTATGCAAAGGTCCTGCTCCTCTTCTCTTTTCACTTTTTTTCCTGGTTGGGTTTTTTTTCTTTTTTTTGCTTAACAATTTGACTCAACACAGCGCTACACGCTTTAATTCCAGGGTGTAAGAAGAGGGATTTTACTTTTTTTTTTACTGTTTTCATGACAAATCCCCTCATCATTAAGCTCCAGAGACCATATGAGCAAAGAATAGTGGACTGCTGGAAGGAGAAGTGAAGATACCTGCTCTACATTTCCTATAGCTGCACCCCAACTGTGTCTGTGGGTATCACCAATGTCTACTGTCAGTGCTACGTGGACCTGACACCTTGTATGTAATAAACCTTGGAACATATTAAACTGAAAAATCAATTATAAGCATCTCTAGTCCCCACCACATCCATCTAGTCCCCACCACATCACACATACTCTAGAACATCCTAATATCAGCAGTGTCATCCTTCTGTATTCTCCCTTTTAGTGAGAAAAAAAGGTGTCTGATCCCCTCTTTGTACCATTTACTTTGATGAAAATGATGGAAATATGTCCTTCATTATGTCATCTCATTCTGTTAGTCACAGGCATCTTTCCAACTCCTCCTTAAGGATGCGCCATTTAAACGATTACCCATACCAGGGAATGGAGAGAGATGGTAACATGGCAGGTACTAATAAGTCAGAAAAGTGCAGTCCTCAGGGAAGAAAATGGTAAGGTGGAGCAGAGTGAATAATTTTGGCATATGTTTTCAAAACTTCCACACATTTTCTTTGCAATTACAGCAAATATCACTTGGAAATTAATTTTTGAAAAAGTTTTGTTTTTTTTTTTTCCCTGTAGGCTGATTGAACCACCTAGAACTTGATTTGACTCTCATGCAAAACCATTATTAACTTTAATTGGTGATGGAAATTGATTATAGATTTTGTCTTAACCCTGACACATCCAATTGCTCTTGGAAGAGACAGACTTTATAGACCTCCAATATTGAGTCTATATTTACAGATGATGAGAGATAAAGATATAAGAGAATCTTATAATAGGGTTAAAAGTTAAAACTGACAAGGATCTATGGGCAGCCACAGACGTTGAAGAAGACGGGAGAGAGGAAAGAAAATATACTCCAAGGGTGTGGTTTCATCTCTGGATTAAGGAGCTATAAAACTGGGCTGCTGCTACAAATAATGTTCCTCCTCCCTTCCTGAGATCCTGCACTTGTTAGATCAGCTCTCTGACTCAGGTGAAAAACAAGGGATTAATTTATCTGCAGTCAGCTCTCTCCACTTTGACTCACTGAGAAGCCTCACAAACCCAGTACTGATGCAAGGGATGATTGTGCAAACTACCCTAAGGGAATATGACGGAGTTTCAGAAGATCAGAAACTCTTGACATTATTGTCAAGATTAATGCAAACAAATAGTGTGTTTCTCCTCTCAGGAAGTGACTGATTTGTTTCTCTGAGGTTTATAGTCTCATCTAATTAACAGTAGTGATTTTAATTTCTTCTCTCCATTTTGAAAAATCTACGTTGTGATTTGTTTTTATGGCTATTTCATAAACCATATTTATTATTTCAAAGGATTTTGTTATGCTTTCCCACCTGCTGCTCACAGTTTAGCAATTCTGAATAACTGGCAGAAGACACTTGATGAAAACTATGAGATATTTATTCGCAGCTTCACCTTTCTTTATTAAACCCTGGAATCTGTGGTGTACCAGAATTTGTCTCAGTTGGCAAGTGTCACTCACAGTGGCAGACCACAGAACAATTTTGCCAGCCCAGAAGAATCATGTATAGGAGAAAGTTGCCAGACATGATCTTATACTACTGACCTTCACAGACCCAGTCTAACACCTTTGAAAACCATTGAAGCTTCCCAATGTATCAATTCCCATGAACTGAAAAAACACAAAAATTCCTTAATGGTCAGTTTAAATTAAAAATCGTCTATAATTATATTAATTAGCAATTTTGACCAGGCTTCTGGCAGTTTTAATGAACTATGGATGCCAATAGGTCCAATGAGGTATTAGGGATGTCAATGACTTGCCCAGTTAAAGAATGCTCTATATTTGCCTATTTTTCCTCTTTTAGCTTGACCACCCTCTTCACTCTGTCCTGCACAAAAAATTTGTGGTGAAAAGACTTTGATAAAAGCATTTAATATCAGCTAAATTCTCTTAATAATAACTTATTTATGTAAGTAAGGGAAATGGAATAAATCAGTCCTAAAGCCACAGGGTAATGACAGAGGACTGAATAAATTTCCCAGGTAACTAGGGCTCACAGAAGATGGTGTCTCAAAACCCTGATCACAGCAATTGAGCAAATGCATGAAGCAGAGGGTGTCAAGTTACTATCTTGAAAACTCTATGTATTAAGAAATCCTTAATATTAACTTTACAAATTCAGGTATCACTCTATGTAATATGCTACTAGACTTGTAAATTAGCTTCTTGTCAAAACTTTGCTTTTCTCTTACATGTCTTTATTTGAGAAATTCTTCTGCTTTCTTGTGTCTATCTGAGACTATGAAGAGATTTTAAGTATGGGTAAATACTTAGGGTTGACATAAGTGTTTCACTGCTGTGACTTGAAAAACCAACAGGATGAGACTCCAGGGCTGCATTCAGGAGTCTGTTCTGTTGGTAATTCATCTGAAATTTTCTCATGTCTGAACATTTTGATCTGGCAGTGTCTGAAATCTTGAGGCACTCAGATCAGTAAGGACACTCCAAGTCCTATGTGCTTATATAGGTACAGTCACTTCTGGCATTTCCAGCTTACTTTATTTTGGTCATAGCATATGGTAGAAAATCAAACCAATCTTAAAAGCACTTAAAAGCACTTCCTTGGCCACTATGCCCACAGACTTTCTACTCCTTTTTTGTTTTCCCGTCTAAGTGAGTTTTTTCTCTCAGTCACAAATAATTTGTCAGCTGGAAAGAGTACAGGGACTTTATTTTTTAATATGAAAATCAGTTTACAAAGTAAATTTAGTTTGTCATTATAGAAACAAACAGTTCTTTAACACAGTCTAACTAGAGAAGTTATTTCATAGTTATGTGACAAATTCAAAAAAGAACAAAAAGCTTCAGTACAGCTTAAGAATAGCTCCAGTACAGCTCTGTCCACAGCATAGAGTGATATCAAAAAACTAGCATCTCAAGGCAGTATTATCCTTCCAAGGGCATAGCTGCAGAGCAACATTATGCAAATAATAAAGGAAAAATAAGTTTGTTTTAATTAGTGCAACATGGGCTCAAATACCATTAATGAGCTATATTTAATTTGCTAATGCAAACTTCCAGCATGACAGGAGCTTATTTCAAATTCTGCACTGAATTCTCAAATGCCTACTGCTAGGCCAGAGAGAAAAAGAAAAGCTTGTCTCTGCCTCCAGTGCAGCCATTTCAGGATAAGATTGGTGGACAATCTGAGTGTTTTGTCCTCTTGGTTCACCCTTTCCATCCTGACTCTGAAAAGGCCTATGCTAAAGGTTTGCCTTGCCTCAACATGTAACTATCCAAAATGAAGGTTTCTAAGCAAAATATACTGGTAATAGACACCCCCTGAATGGCCACACAATGGAACATCACGCAGTGATATTTGATGCAATTCCAGATTACCCATCATGGCTTTTGGCACAGGGTGGGTCCAAAAGCAGTAGAGACTTAAAGATTTGAAGCTGCAGCTGAGCTAAGTAACAGGGACTTTAATTTGTTTCAGCCTAGAAGTCCTCATCCAACCATAAACCCTTCAAAAGAAAAGAAAAAGAAATGAGATTTTCCCAGCTTTATAAGCTAAACATATAAGAGGAATAAATCATCTGGAGTACACAAAAATTAATAGAGCCTAGTTTGCTACTGATTTTTGTCTTACAGTTGGCAAGGATCTGATTGGAGATGTTGTCCTGTGTATGGACAGAACCTGAGTCTCTCTCCCACCCTCATATTCTGCCATATTTAATAAATGGAGAGCTCACCCTTTTCCTCTGTAGGAAGAAATCTGCAGACTCTGTCTTTACTTTTCTCAGCTACTTTGTTAAATATTTGGAAGGATGAAGTTGTCTTAAAGATTCCTACTACTTTGTAAAATTTATTTAAGTCAGTTATCATTTAAAAGGATTTATTTTGTTTGAATTTTAGAGGCTATTTAGTAGTGAGGAGGAGAGAGAGACAGATACTTCTTTAAGGATATATTTACATAAGATGCATCTTTTTAGTACTTAGGACATAGCTTTGTTTTCCAAAAAATTGTACTTGTGCTCTGAAAGTTCATGATAGCTTTAAGATAATGAGCATGACGTCAGTACGTACAAGCAACTGTGTAGTCAGTGACTCACATCTAAACATTAAGGCATATCTGAAATGCCTAATTATTATGATAATAAGTTCAAATGTATAAGTAGAGGCAAATAAGCATAAGTAGACATGATAGTATATCTCATGATGAGCTGTTCAAAGATTATCAACCTGTAGCACCAGAGAAAAAATGTTACAGACTAGTATTCACACCAGAAACAAGAAAAAAACAGAAATTTATTGCCAGTCAGGAAGGTAATCAGAACTGAAGAAAGCAAAAAATTTGATAAACCTTGAGTTAAATTCAGTTCTAATTTAATGCAGCAGACATTTTGGTAATACAACATGAACTAAATCCTTTGATAACTCTTAAAAGTTCTACTTTTTGGTATGAAATATATCAAGAATAAAAAATGTCTGTAACATTCAATCATCTTAATGAAACAGATAATTCAGCTCCATCTTTTTTTTATTATTACCTTTGCTTTTACCACAAGATAAAAAGCAGAAAAAAGATGTAGACAAAAACGTCAGTCAGGAATCTGGGCTTAGTATCCTCAGACAGTATCCTAAAAGGTACCTGAGATTTTTTAAGCAAACTAAGCACTCCCATGAAATTTCCAAAGGCTGTGTTTAATTTTCTAAGTATCTAGAAACCCTAATCTTAGATTTATGAACATTTTCAAAGACTTTCCAGAGTCCCATTGAGCCTCAGGTTGGCATTGCTGAATTCTGAGACACAACTTAAATAGGTTTATTTTTCTTGCAGTTCTTTTAGAACTTCGTCCCGCTGAAAAAAATGGTAACTCACCAATTTTGTTTTCTGCTTACATTTATTAATGCACAGCGATGAGTTCTGTTTATACTAGGACAGAATTTCTCCTGCTACAGTAAAATTTTTCTTCAGATATTTATAAAATTTTTAACACTGCAGGCAAGGCATATATAATAATGGGAAAATAATATAACTTTCTGTTAGGTTAAAAATAGATGTTGAAATTATTCACATGGAACAAAATAGAAATTATTTGCATCATTTGGCAAACTAAAAAACTAAAATTTTACTGCAAAATAATTTATTTCACCTGACTCTGACAATTAAATCCTACTTGTATATCCTCTTTATTAAGTTAATATATCTTAATTAGAAGACCAAACCCTGCCCCAAGAAACCCTTTGGTATAAACATATAATAAATTCTGAAAATTAAGTGCTTAGTTTAAAAGATATGGAAATAAATTACCAGTTTCCTATGGAAACATAGGCTCTCACTTTCATAAACTAACTGCTCAGGAGCCTTCCACAAAGATTTAAATGTAGATTAAAAAGATAAGGGTGGTAGAGAACTTTGAATGGTTAGAGAAAAAGGGAGATTTCATGGAGCTTCCTGGCAGACTGGTCTGGAGAGGTTTTGCAGATAGAGCAGCCTGAACCTACCAGTGAAACTTAATGACACTTGTAAGATATACAGGGCTGATATCATCTTGCAAAGGTCCTTTCCATCAGTCATTTTAGCTAAAACTACTATCAGTTACTGCAGTTTTTATTTTCATTTTAGCCACTCTTTGATGTGTTTATGGGTGATAAGGGAGAGAGGCAAATGGGATAGTGTTGTAATCTTTGCTGCAGTCCCAGCTCTCAGGCTCTTCTCCTTTTCTCTGCAGCACTCTTCTCAGGGGTTCCTCCTGGGCTCTCGACCCACCCCTATTTATCTCAGTTACCCTCACGCGCTACAGCTGTTGCCCAACTAAGGACCCTGCAGCTGCAGCTCGTTTGGAGTAACCTAGACACACACAGATCTTACAATACAACATGTATTCAAGCCCCCACATTTCCCCCTTTTCTTTTAACAATTTCACAATAACAATATACATACAGTTCCAGCTCTCAGGCTGCCACAGCTCTCGGCTGTCTTAGATGTAACCATAGAATATATACATATCCCTGTACAGTCCCAGCTCTCAGGCTGCCACAGCTCTCGGCTGTCCTTAGATGTTCCAAGGCTCTTTTCCTTAAAGGCCATATTCTTGCAGCTTTCTGCTGCTACAGCTCCTTAATTCAAAGGCCATATTATGTTCTACAGTCCCAGCTCTCAGGCTGCCACAGCTCTCGGCTCTCCTATCTTTTATAGTCCCAGCTCTCTGGCTGCTACTCCAAAGTCCCAGCTCTCAGGCTGATATTCCAAAGTCCCAGCTCTCGGCTGTCTGGGGGATTCCATACCTTCTGTCTCTCGATGTTTGGCTGCACGTTCGTCTTCACACGGGGTCACCAATTGTTGTAATCTTTGCTGCAGTCCCAGCTCTCAGGCTCTTCTCCTTTTCTCTGCAGCACTCTTCTCAGGGGTTCCTCCTGGGCTCTCGACCCACCCCTATTTATCTCAGTTACCCTCACGCGCTACAGCTGTTGCCCAACTAAGGACCCTGCAGCTGCAGCTCGTTTGGAGTAACCTAGACACACACAGATCTTACAATACAACATGTATTCAAGCCCCCACAGGATAGATAGATAGATAGATAGATAGATAGATAGATAGATAGATAGATATAGATAGATAGAGATTTATTATTTCTTATACTATATAAAACTACAAAGAAAAAAAATGCTGCAAAATATAAATGTCAAGACCAATAACTGAATGTCTTTAAGCATGGAAGTGTTTCCAAGGCAGAGAGGTAAAGTTGGTGGCCAAAGATCTGCTTCATTTCCTCCTTGTCACGTCTGTAGTCTTAGGCATGTGAGTGATCACTAAACAAAATTAATTATTTAAAAGTTTTTGTTGATAAACTGTATATTTGTTTAAGGAGCTCACTGAAGATGGTAAAATAAGAGTTAAATCATAGCAAAAGGACAAAACAGAATCATACATTCTATTGACTATAACCCAGGACCACAACAACTTGACATGAGCAAGCACTCTGAAAACAATTGCAAAACAAATGGCAACCACCAGAATTATCAAGTCATTTATCTGTGATTCCTGAAAGCAATTAGGGAATTCCATACCCACAAAAGGCAATTTAGCACTTTCATATGAAACCAGTTTATATGACTGGTTACATATGATACTTTTGCTTCATTCTACAGTAAAACTTGTTACAAACATTCATACTTTCTTACTATATGCATTGAATGGAACTAAGGAAGCATTTCAATTATTAATAATGATGAGTAATAGGCTACAGCTTATTTTCCCAGGTCATTTACCTCTTTTATGTGGTGATGAAGAAGAAGTTTAATTTTGTCACTGTCATTACCAAGACAACAACAACAGAAGCACAGTAAGAAACTTGTCCGTATAATCAATCTGATGTTTTAATATGCTTGGATTGGCACATTTGACTCCAGTGTATAACCTTGAAATAAAACCAAAGCTGTATTATACAGGCTTTGAATACCTCAGTCTGATTTAAAACTGCATATCATAAAGTAGTTTTAAAAGCAATACATTTATTTAAGAAATGTTTTAATGGTTAGTAAAAGTCAGCAAATTCAGAAAAGCTCTTTAGGTAGCTAGCTCTATTATAAGAATTTAAGGCCAGTCTCTATGGAGTCTGATGAAATGAATCCCAGAGTAATAGGAGAGTTGGGTGAGGCTGCTGTGTGACCTTTCTCAGTTATTTATCAATGGCATTGGAGATCTGCAGAGATCCCAGTCAACTGGAAGCTAGTAGATGCTTTTTGTACTTCAAAAAGGGCAAGAGAAGATCCTAGTAATTATAGGCCTGCAAGTCTTACTTAGGTGTCTGGTAAAATTACAGAGACAATTGTTCTGTGAGGTATTGAAAAACTCATGAAAGACAATGCAGTCATCTGTCAAAGCTGACATGGGTATGTGGAGGGAAAGTCATGCCTTACTAAATGAGTATCCTATTATGAGTATCCTAAAGTTACCTTCCTCCTAGATGGAGGCAACATAGCGGATGTGTTGCTGAATGTTTTTTTTTTTTTTCATTTTAACAAAGCTTTTGACACTGCCTCTCACAGTATCCTCCAAGACAAAATGGCCAGCACACAGATAGACATATATACACTGCAATGAGTGAACAACTGGCTGAAGGGTTGGGCTAAAAAAGTTTGTAGTAAATGGAATAATATCTGGCTAGTAGCCAGATATTATTGGGATTCCACAGGACTCAATTTTAGGGACTCTTTTATTCTCTTCAATGTTTTCATCAATGACCAGAACACAGCAGTTAAATGCACACTAAGTTTGCCAACAGTACAAAATTTGTATAAGTTGTTGATTACCTTCAGGAGAGATCTTAATGGATTAGAGCCTTGGGCAGGCACCGACCATATGAGATTTAACAAGGACACCTGCCAGATTCTGCACCTGGAACACTGTGATCCTGGCTATACGTGCAGAATGAAGGGACAAGGGCAGGAGTGCAGAAAGGAATATGTGGGTTTTGGTTTACAGAAAACTCAATATGAGCCAACAGTGTACCCTGGCAGGCAAATGGTCCAATCATATCCTGGAGTGAATGAAGTGCAGTGCAGCTAAGCAGTGGAAAGGAGGGATTGTCCCACAACACAGCATTGGTGCAGCCTCAACTCTTGTCCTGACTGCAGTTTTGAGCCCCACAATATAAGAAGGATATAGAAATAGTGGAATATGTCCAGAGGAAAGCAACAGAGATCATTAAAGGACTAGAGGACAAGACTCAGGAGGAGTGGCTGAGGATATTTAGTTTGTTCACCTTAGAAAAGAAGAGACTGAGATGTGACCTCATTGCTGTCTGCAACTTCAGACACAAGGTGAGTAGAAACAAAGTGCTGATCTTTATCTCTGGTGTCTATTGAGGCATGTGAGGGAATGGCTTAAAAAACTGTATTGGGAGATACATCTATCCACATTGGATATTAGGAATTTGCAATTTCCTGAGTAGGTGGATCAATCACTAGCACAATCTGCCAAAGTAAGAGTCCACGGCCCAAAGCTGGTGTTTGTTTTTCAGGGTAAGTGTGTACAATTGATATATGGTTTTACCTCTAGGTTTTTTGTGTGGAATCAAGATTTGGACCTGATCTTCTTGTGTCCCTTCCAAATCAGGATAATCTATGATCCTGTTATTCTAGTGAGAGTCCATACACTTCAGGAATTGGTCCCTAACAAATTTTAGTTGTCTGCTTTTTCTCAGCAGATTTTGTCTTAATGGATGCTGTGCATGTGGGAAAGACTACATAGATTTTCTGATTCCTCTAGGGAAGGAAATCTTACTCTAAACATGCCACCCTCATAAAAGAAGGATTGAGACAGAGGATGAAACACAAAATACCAAGGTCTTAATCTGGAAAGCAAGTACATTTTCTTTCTAATAGGCAGAGAGAGAAGAAAGAACAACCTCACTGCCTGATAAAAGCATCATCAAAAATATGGAAATAGGAAAGAGATTAATCTAGTTTTCTACTCTTTCTGACAGGTAATGTGAGGGTTTTTTTTAATTGATCAGTTTTATTTACAAGATTATTAGTTACTTACAAGGATTAAACTCTTCCCACATAATGAACAAGCATTTAATGGGATAAATAAGTTCATTAATGCATTACTGGCCCCATCCTAGGAAATTATATTGGTTATGCTCTATTATAGAATCAACTTTTTTTTGTCAGAAATCTTGGAAATCCTTGCTAAATTGCAGTTAACAGACACTCAAATAACACAAGACCCACCTAGCCCAAGTCTTCACCAGTACAGTGCGTTAAGTACATCAGCAACATGTCCACTCAAAATTTAAGTGTTAGAGAGAGATATAACATCCCCAAATTCTCTCTCAAGAGTAGGTTTCACATTCTGATATGTGTCAGGGACTTGAAACATACAATTTATAGCACAGGAGTTCTGATATGTACTCAACCCAATATTGTAACTTTCCAGAAATTTGCTTGCAGATTTACTTAAATTCAAGAACATTTTTCATGGCTTCTTTATAGAAATATAAATAATCTTAAATAATCTGTCTGTTGTCATGGGTTTTACATAAGTTAAATATGAATAGACTCTTTCCATGTTTTATCTTGACTATAATTTAAACATGCTAAATATATTATCTAGCTTTTTCAGTCTTTCCCCCATGTATCATTCCCTCTGTCTTTTTTATAAATTGTGTGACTTTTTTGCCATTTTCTTCAGATTTGTCAATATCCCTCACTAGTAGAGAGACAGAAGTAATTGTAATGGTTTGGGTGTATGTTCTAAGCAGTTACATATCAAAGCATTATTAACTTGTTGATTTAGGTGTGATTTTTGTCAGGAAAGGATGGCACAATAGTTTAAATGCTAGCCTTGGCATCAAAAGATTTGGATTTTTTCTCTGATAAAACCCAGATATCTTCTATAATTTTAGGCAAATCCTTTAGTGCCAAATGCCAATGAGGTCCTTAAGGCAGACTTTTACTGGGATTTGTGAAAAAAAAAAAAAAAAAAGGAAAGTCATCAAGATCTCAGGAACTTGAACCATTGCAGTTACACAGGCTTAGGTCAGTGCTGCATTTGCAGTTTTGGCACATGGATATTTTCCTAAACATTCTTGATTAAAGAGGTTAAGCTGCTGTAAATATTGCTGGCTATTGAGCTTATTCCAGACTATTTATTTCAATACTTGGGTAATTAAGACATCTTTTCTGGAATCAAGGACATTTTACATATTGTATTACCTATATTCAAACCCAAAATCCTGCTTTGTTCTCTTTTCCCTCTGCCCTTTTTTTTGGCTGGTAAGTTTGAATTCCCTCCTGCAGTTGTGGCAAAGATTCATTTTTAGTACTGGTTAAAGCACTCAGCTAGGAAGTACTGTCTGCACAGAGGTGACTGAAGTTCAGTTTCTTTGGCAGTGAAAATATTCCCACCATTAAATTAATGGGGACCAGAAGAGAGACAGAGTAGGGAGCAGAGTTGGTGCAGTGCATTAATTCATTGTATTAATTTGAGGTCAATCAGTACCTATTAGGAAAGTCCTCTACTGGCTCTAGTTACTAATCTTCCTATATCCATAGGTTGCCCATGTATAAGATAAAAAATAATATTCAAATTCAATTCAGATAATTGTCTTAAAAGCATTTTCTTTGCAGAGCTAAAATATGGTTGAATGTTCTTGAGATTTTGAGATACCACTGTACTATGGAATGAGGGATAATTAGGACCCTTCAAGAAATGGTAGGAAGCCTAAAACTCTCTTTCAAAGCAGAGTTAATTAACTTTCCACTTTTAATTAGCTTTTCACAGTTTTATGGGTTTTTAAAATTATTCCTTCATGTTAGTCTCTCATTTTATGTATTCACACTATCTATACATGTGTACAGATGAAAACTCACTTATTTTCCGCTGTGCTGAAACACAATTTCCTGAATTGTTTTTTTTTCTTTCTAGCTTATGTTTCCATGGGATCACATCCCATTATTTTAATATATAGATCTGAAACAGATTAACAGATACTCATTTGTGAGTTTCATTAACTTGACATTAATCCCCTTTTCCAGTTTCATTAACAAAGATGTTAACTACTACAATACTTAACATTGATTCGTTTCCACACTATTATTTGTTTCTTCCCATTCAATACAATGCCATTTACTACGAATATTCAGTAACAGACCTTCAAACAAGGTAATACAGGTAAAACAGATAATACATTTTGGTTAAAATAAGATGCTCTGGTCCCTTCTCCTGAAGATTTGAGAGCAAGTGGAAATGTCTGCTAGAAGAACTCAAATTACTGTATTTGCAGTTTTGACTAAATGATCTCAGAGTCATAAGAAAGAGCAAAATATGAATGTTCAGTAGCTAGAGTTTCAGAAGAATGTCAATCTGCTCCTGAAAAGATGCAGGGAAATATCCTTTATTAAAAAGACAGTCCACTTCTAAATGAAATCTCTCATCCGTACTGTGTCATGCTGTACTATCAGTATCTTTTTTTTCATAAAACTTTCTAGACATCTGCTAATGTTCATTGCTTTGATGACAACTTATTCCATATGTGTACTGTCTCAAAGAAATTGCACTGCCTGAAACTGGCATTTCTTCAACTTTCTATGCTTCAGATATTGTGCATGCTCTTATTTTGAAACTAAATACCCCACTCCTTTCTTTTAACCTGTGAACTGTTTGAAATTCAAAACAACACATATGCTCTAACTTGTCAGTTTAGTGCTTTGATACCATTTTCCCCTGCATTTTTCCTCTTGCACCTGTTTCAGCCATAGGACATGGCACACAGAGGTATCTCTCTGACAGCCCTTCCCTTCTGTCTACATGGCTTTTCTCTCTTGCCCTCCTTCATTCCTGGTTTATTCCCTGCCTCCTCAGCTCTCTTTCTTTTACTTCTGGCCTCTGCGTACTAGGCCTCTCCCCATCATTTTTGGGTTCACTCCCTCCTTTGAAATGGGAGGGCAGGAGGCTGGCAAGGTGTGTGTTTCAGAGCAGAGCAGCTGCGAGGCTGCAAATCCTCCTCTCACCTGCTGAGCACCAGATGGTGCCTCAGGAGGGGCTGCTTGGGCTGCACAGTGAGAGCACCTGATCCTCTTGCCACTTGCACTTGATTTGCCCAGATGCCTTGATGGCTGTGAATGAGCAGCTGGGCCCAAGAGGGACAAGGATCCAGGAGGGGCAGCCCTCAGTTTGAGCGGGACACTCTGGCAGTCAAAACAGCAGTGTCTCCTGGTTACACCACTGCCCCTGCCCACAGCTTTCTCTGTCAGCTGCATTTGCAAGCCGGGCATCAGCGGATAAACCCCTGCTCTCCCCTTCACTGCCCCTCAACAAGCCAAACAAACTTGGCTGCTGGGTTTAGTTATAAGTCAAGCATTTTACAGAGGGATCTGTGTTCGTATTTGCTGTTACTTTGCAGTAACAGCAAAGATGTAAAGCGAGCCACTGTTCTGAAAAGGCTTCCATGAAAACCTCTCAGCATTGTTTGATGCCCTGGAGAGGTTTCTGGTGCTAACATGACTACAGCTCTCTGAGTAATGCTTTCCTTAACAATATTGCCAAGTGTTAATTAAAAAAGAAATGAGAGATAGTTCTTTGACCTGATTGTAGTCCTGTGTTAGAATTGAGTTTGCCAAGTGAATTTTAAAGGAAAAAAAAAGCGTATAAATCCTCTTGTGTTTTAAAATGACATTGAAATTTTATATATTATGTATCATGGCCCAAAAATGTCTTGAAAATACAAAAAGAAAGAAAAGGACTATGCCAATTAATACTTTTCACTGGATATTAATTTGTGGGCGTTAACCCCTTTTAATTGACCTTTGGACATATGATTAGGCAGAGAGCGAGCTCTGCTGACCAGCACATATATAATTAGCAAGTAGCAAGGTGAGGTAGAACTGGTTTAATCTCATTTCATCCCTGAGACTTTATCACCATTTGGCCTAGTTCCCTTTATCCAGAGATAACAGCTTTATTTGGCAGTGAATTAAAGAACCAAGCAGCTTTGCATTGTAATATAGGTCAAACAAAACCAGCACATTCGGTATTGGGTTGTTTGACAAGCAAAATGCCTGGAGATTATTGGGGTTGGGAATAAAACAGTTGCAAAGGGCTGTAGAAAATTTTTAGTCTTTAAATAGTGCAAAAAAAGGTCAAAGATTTTAGTTTGAGCCATTCAGCAGGTCCAGGGGCAGTTCATTGTGCCATCAGGCCAGAAATCAGAATTTAAATTCCACATCAGCTGCCAAGGACTTGGAGCAATGTGAAGATTTGGCCAGTGTCTGGGAGATTTCCCCTCGATAATTTTAAATGAAGTCTCCTATTTGACTCAGGAGTAAAAATCTGCATGAGAAGGAAAGTGAGCCTTTCAATTCTTTCAGTTTCCACATGAGTAGTAGCACTGGAAAACTCATTTGAAGAAAGCAAAAGATTATATCTATGATCATGTCCCCCTGCTCAGCTGATCTTTTCAATAAAAACAACCTGTTTTCTCACCTACAAAATAATCTAAGCATTAGGTTATTAGATCCTTACTGGTCATCCTGATTTTGTTCTCAGCCTATCCAGTAAAGACCCCAGAAGTGATTGAATAACTTCTGTGATTTTCAAGATTTGTAAAGTCACCTCTACCCGTGGGGTATAATGGTATTAACTCGTTTGATGCCACACTAGGTTATTTCAGCATATGCTCAATCACATGAAACTAAAAATATTCCAGTGACTCATAAAGCATTTAGCAGATTTTATTAGAATTTTTTGCTGTATCATTTCTTTAAAAGTGGATGGCTGCAGGTATTATTCATGAGCAGCAGATAAGGTACAGGGCTACAACTCCCACTCATACAAGCTTTTTCAGCTTCCATTGCACCAGTGACTGTCTGTACTCAGTAATCTGCCCCAGACAAGTGTGTTGCAAGTTTTGTTCAGGTTTACAAACTGATCTGCAGAAGTGTGCCAAAAAATTAGGGAAAGAGGAACTGTAAGTAAAGTAGATTTGGAGGACTTTTCCTTTTAATTTGATTGTTAACATAAATAAAATTACACTTCTTTCTGGTATGAGGATAGAGAAAGGGAAATAGTGGTATATCTTTGATCTGTTGCTGGGACAATCTCATTTTTGGGACTTATACCAATGACCATTAAAAAGACCTATCTCATATCCAATGGGAAAGCATTCTGTGCCTCCCCTCAGAAAACTTACTGGAAAGAAATCTTGATAAGCAATGGGTTGATCACTTACCCACAGCTTTGCTAGGAGATTGGATCTAGGACACGTGGCTCTTTGGAGTTTAGTTCTTCACTGACTGTCATCCATAAAACTACCTTGTGTCCTTGGTTGGAGGGGATGCAGTGGACCCTCCACAGTCTTGAGTGTCATCTGAAACTCAGTGCTTCATGTGTGTATATGGACACTAAGCATAAACATTGGGTTAAATTTCAAGCACAAGCCATATTGGTGATTCTGGGTTCATGTGGGAAAAAAATTTCTACATATCCACATGCTCTGAAGAAAGTGGTATCAGCTACCTAAATTTTATTTGGACAGCTAAATACTCATAGTCCTGCTGTGTCTGCACAAGCACAATTTACTATATGGATGGAGATTTAGTGGGGCAGGAGGTGGTCTCTAGCTCCATTGAAGTAGCTGTGTCATGGAGTAGTATTCTTCAATTATGCCACGTGTTGTATGGAGGCGGCTCGTGGTTGCATTGAAACTCCTTCAGATTAATTTAACAGAAAAAAAAAAAGGGAGAGGACTTAAAGCTGCCTTCATGCATCTATGCATGTTTTTAATAGAGAACTAGGCTACAAAAACTGACAGAACAGGAACAACAGAAATAAATTTAGGATGGAACTTTAATTTGCAATCACACTATTGAGGCTACAAAATCAGAAAATAAATAGCTGTGAAATGTACCCTAGTCAGACAGGAGCAGTAATGCAATTTTTGGAATTCAAGGAAGCTTCATTATTTTGATTTATTTTCCTATTTCAAGAAACGATGATATCTAATTCTGCCAAGTCTGATATCTTTGTGGCCTCTGATATTGTAGTGTAACATTTGGTAACATTTGGTAGTGTAACATTTGGTCCTACAAAGATATTTTAAATTATTCTGTCAGGAATCTAAATGCACAATAATGCCAATAAAGATCATATTCTTTACTTCTACTATTGTTTCTGAGAATTGGGGAGCAAATGAGTGTGTATAAGGAGCTTAGTGTCTATTAGCTGCTAGGAAGATATTAACGATTTTGTTACTAGATTTCAGAATTATGTTCCTAAATCAGAATAAGCAGATAGATTTAGGTAGATAGTTTTGATACCACACACATAATCCAAGGGATTTAGGGAGCTTCTTACATTACCCTGTGCGAATGCAATATAAATACCACTCATCAAACAGCACAAGTTTAGAAAGATGATCCATGCGCGTGGTGGTAACAGATCTTAATGTGGTTCTTTTTGCACAAAGTAACACATTTCTTGTTTATATGAAAATGTCATGTAGATAAACTTTAGATTTTGAAATCCTCAGTGACAAAAGAGAATCAAAGAAAAGTACATCAAACCTGCCTTCAAGTGCTAAGAAATGTGTCTGATAATCTAAATTTCTATGTAGTTTCTCTTGGAGTCTATCAGATAATGAATGGAACTTCTACAACAACGCAAACAAAAGTAAAATTTGAAATATGGCTTTAGGAAGAAATGTCAACATAATAAGATTAATTACATAAAAATATCATCAGCATGTAAAGAAAGACTTGACCCTTCCAAACATCTCCAATTTTTAAGTTAAAATCATTTTGGACAACTTTTATCTCTCCCTTTTGCTAACATTCAGGTAAACAAATGACATTTCTGTAAATGATTCCAAGAAATTAATATCGGGGCCTATAGATTTTAGTCATAGAACAAAATATATTTTGTGACATGAGAACTGCCTAAATTCAAGACTCGCATTCCAGACTAAGGCATGTAGAGCTAATCTATACACATCATGGTTCACTTGAGATGCCTTACAGCTTCACACTGCACTTCCAATTTCTACTCCTGTAAGACTTTTAAGAACCAGATCATTCAGCTAATTCTTGAAATCTTACAGCCTCAAAAATTAGCAAGTTCTTGCGACTGCTCATATAGGAAACGTTGAGTACTTCCATTTATCCTTTGTATATACAGAAGCGTGCAGATTTTAGCCTCCTGTTTTGCACAGCATGAGAGCAAGACAGGGATGTAACCCATCTACCGTTCTGAATCCAGGGTTTGGTCCTCTGGGTCTGGGTGCAGATGTGGAGCTTCACTCTCCATGCATGGAGTGGTGCCCACTCTGCAGGGACACACTGTGGTGTCCATGCTCTGCCTCCTGCCTCAGTTCCTTGCTCCTAAAACTTAAGCTCTGAACTGACCCAAAATAGGGTTGGGTCTCATTAGTGTAATTTGCATCTACCTTTTTTCCCACAGGAAGTTATGCATACAGACTTATTTCCTATGATTCAACCTCAAAAGACCATAAGTTTCTACACAATTATGCAGATGACTGAATAAAAAGCTTACTTTTATTTGGGAATAAATGTCATTTTACTTCAGTCAGGACATGAGAGGGAAAAGGTAAAGTAATTTGACAAAAAAGACTGCAGCAATTGAATAAGAAATTTTGAAATTATGCTAAAAGAAAGAAAGAAAGTGAACAACAGGCCTTGTAATGAAATCCATATTTAACTGGATAAGCTAAGGTTCATAAGCCTAGATTTTTAGAAATTTTGAGCACCTTCTTTTTGGTGCTCAGCTACCTAATCTTAAATTGGGCTCTGGACAATATTTATTATTTTCAATGCTATATGCAAAAGAATATTTACAATATTACTTTAGTTCTGTAATACCCCAAATTGTCCCTAAACACCAGGAGTTCACAGATAGCCAAACTGTGCCCACATTACTCATATTTTGGCTTCAGGATGTCACTATGAGATTTTGAGATTTCTACACATATTTCTGCAGATGGCTTAATTTAAATCTCGTCCAGGAGTTCAAAATAGAGCTGAAAATAAAAGTTTGGTTTATTTTGCCTTCTAAGCAATCTCAGAAAAAACATCAGGAAACAAAGAGAGGCTGCGAGTTTTGAATTCAGTCCCAGAGGAAGGAAAAATTATTTCAGGTTTATAGGCATGTCAGATCTAGGGTATACTGTCATTGCTGAGTGACTCTCCTACACACATTCATTTGGCTCAGAACTCTGAGTGACGCTGTTATTCATTTGTCTATCCAGAAAAAAATAATGAAAAAAGGAAAAAGTAATGAATGAATAAGGTTAAAGAATAATATGGTGCATAAAAAAGGCACTCATCTTTGCAGAATAGAATGTAATTGTTGACCTCAGTAGCCAATATTGCTCATTTTTTCCAGGTAAACATTTACTATTTGCCATCCCTTTGATTATAAAGTTCACTGATTCCAACACCACTCTTGGTTGTGCTTCACTCTGCAATATGTCACATCATTTGAGGATGTTCAGCACAGATAATTAGCAGGTGACCTTTAAAGTTATCTCTAAAACTCTTCTAATTTATTTTAACAGAAAAAAATGTAATAGTGCATGTGTAAGCCATCCATGCATCAAACCCAGTCATCTAAAGTAAATTCCAGTTCACCTTTAAGTATCAAAAGGTTTAAGCCTATTTACAGCTTGGATTTACTAATATTTAGAGAAAAAATATAGTTTAGCAAATCCTGTCTGAAGTTAAAAATCACACAATTCAATGTTTGCCTTTTAAATGTCATATTGAAGGAAGCTTCTCTGGCAGATGAGAGCACAGTATGATGGTTAAACCCATTTTCTTAAGAATCCTTGAGAATCAAGATAGAAAAGTGGTGCAGCAGATCCATTCTCATGCTTAAAGCACACATTTTTGTAAATGAGTGTTTTCCTTCCCTTTAACCACAACTTTTGACATGAGCAAATATCCTGAAAAATTATTTATTTGGATTACACTGCACATACTCTCTTCATGATTTAAGATCCATAACATTATGAGGAAAATAAATTTGCTTTGAATATCTGTTTTTCAGTAAGTGCTTGATTTTATATATATTTTTTACTTCAGGAAATTGTACTAATATAATGTATAAAATTAATGTAATAACTAGTAATTTCTTTTAAAAAATTTTAAAAACATTTCATTAACCTGTTCTTCCTCTTTTCCTTTCATACATATTGTAATAGCCATCATACAAACATACTCAGAGACATGAACACATGGACTTGTTCTTATAAACTCTAAATAGCTCAACAAACAGTTACATTTGTTATGTCTATTATTATATATTTATTTATTTATTTATTTATTTATTTATTTTTACTATTATTATTATTATTATTATTATTATTATTATTATTACTATTATTACGGACCCAAAGTGAAAGGCTTAGGCTGAAAAACAATTTTGCATGTCAGACAGTTTATGTACTTTAAAACTAGGGAAGATACAGGATGTTGTACGTCAGCACAATGTTTGCTAATGAATGTTTGCTCCTTCTTTCATAAAGACAGGTCATGTTCCAGAGTAGCACAAAAAAATTAAATTGTCCATGGCTGTTGGCCCTTCTAACACCAGCTGGATCTTCTGCTTTTTTGCACTTAGCTGGATCTCAGATAAGAAGATGAAGCAGCTCTGTATAGCTGATACAAAAAAGTAAAAAACTGCTCTAATCTGTTCTGAGTGCTACTGAAGACTTTGTACTTGTGTTATTTGGCCAAAAGCTGCAAGATCCTACATTACTGGGAAGGCATCTCCCAGTCTGAAGGGTTTTGATTCCTTCAACCTTCTTCATTCTAAAAGACAGATTAGAAAGACACGATTGAAATATTTATCTGTGTGTGATGCGAAGTACTTGATTCAAAAACGCTGGAAATCCTGAGAGTTTGTGGAAAATATGAGCATATATTCATTTATGAGAACAGACATAACTGTCTGAGATTTCTTGCAAAATGTAGATAATTAACTTTTTCTAGTTGATGATGATGATGATGATGATGATGATGATGATGATGATTCTCTGTGATATCTTGGCCTCTGTGATATATACAATAGATAGAACCACCTATCACTCTTGTTTTTTATCAAGATATCATCCTGCCTTATTGATCTGTTTGATAGGGGACATCCAGGAAAAATATTTCCTGGCCCTACTGACAACTAATAATGTACCAGTTGAATGTGCAGTATAGTACACACTAGCAAGGTTTCTGCTGGGTTGTCTTCAACAGCTCTGCTTGCTTTAAACACTGGGCTTTAGCAAATACTTAAGAAAAAGCATGTGTTGTGCATACCTACCACTCTGGCTTGATGTAATACAAGCTTGATGTAATACAATACAATATTGTGCAAAATAAGAAAAATTATTTCAACCCAGCACTCTAAGATTTGGGTAAAGTATATTCAAATGCTTCATACTTAGACCAGTCCTCCTACTATGCTAGTGATGTCACCTTTAATTTCCTTTCAGAGAACTGACATTTCTGGTTCACAAAGTACCAAAGACATTCTCAGACCTAAACAAGTTCTAAAATACATGAGACCAATATAAGCAGTAAGAATAATGCCTGTAAAAACAAATGAGAAGGGTTTTAATGAAAACCTCTGCATACATTTCAGCATCTGAGAGCCTTCCTAGGAATTAAATTTACAAAACAAATTCTCTTTACTCAGTTTTCAAAACAGTTAATTATCAACTAGGAGACCAATGTCTCACCACATGCAAAATGCTAGGAAACTTAAAAAACAACATTAATGTTTTAGATTAAATTTCATAGCTCATTATAATGTGGCTACATTCTGTGGAAGTAACAATTTACAGTGCTCTTTTTCAGCTATATAAATATCAGCTGCGTTTTTTGCAGTTTTAGTCTTTTCCTCTTTAAAAAAAAGAACAATTTTTATCACAGCAATTCAGAAATATATTTGTATTTTACTGCATGCTGCATCTTTTCAACTGAAGACCTCAAGAACAGTTGTGCCAACTCAAACCTGGAGGGTTGTTTAGTACAGGGTCTTGTATCTATAAGTGAGTCTAATAATGGATACTGAAGAAAAACATACAAAACAGCACAAGTACAAAGAATGAGTCTATTCCTTCTATGCTCCATGGCTTAAGAGTTTCTGAACTGGTGATTGCCTGCAGACCATTATCGTTAGCTGACACCAGAGGACCTCTTACCATGCATTTGTTTAATTGTTTTTCTGAATCCTCCTGTATGTTTCACCTTATCACCTTATTTTTCAATAATAAGACAAGAAAAATCATAATTTCATTATTAATTGGACAGAAAGAATAATTTTAATTGTATTAAAATTTTCAGCATCATGGTATTTTTGATGCACTTAATACTGAACAAGAAATGGTGAATATTTGTATCCTATTCATTCTTTCATTTTGTAGTCTCAGTCATCTTTTTACTAAGTAGAAAAGCTCCAGTTTGACTCCCATTCACAGGAAAGCTTCTCAACATCTCATTTAAAAAAAGAGGTTGTTTTTTTTAGTTTAGCAAAATTGCTTGTCAAAATAATTTGAGCCTGATTTCCTAGGAGTTTGCATTTAACTTGTTTCTTCTTCATTCATTATTTTTTAGGTGCTACCACAATTTACAATTTCTACATAGTATTCTTCTTTTTGTTATCATCTGTTAGAGTGCCAATAAACTCCAGCAATCTTTGTGTTCGTTTCTTTCCATTTGGGTAGAAATGGTGTTTTAGTTTTTGATTTTTTGTTTTGTCAGTCAGGGATATGCATGAACACTGAACATGAACTGATGTGCTAATTGTAAGCAGCCCAAGTTTCAGCTGCCACTTAGAATGGTTTTGTAATTAGCATTCTCATTTTAATCTCATTGCCTTACTTGAAGGTAGACAATGCAGTGTGCATTTTTATGTCTCCTTTCATCCAACCGAGATGATGAATTTTACACTTTACACTCACTATGAGAAAATGGTTCTTTAACAGCTACATATAGAACTGCACGGCTTAAAAGAAAATCAAGGATTACTACTGTTCTAACATATTTTTAAGTATTTTCTCCTAGTAACTGATTTTTTTTAACACTTAGTCTGTGCACTATGCCTCCTCATTATATTAATCTTATTTACTTGGGTAAATGACCAACCTAGAGAAACAAGTTTACAACTGCTATTCCTTTACAGCTTCACTAATTCCCCTTGATATTTTGAAGTCACAACTGTTTTATTAATCAAATTGCTGACTTTTTAAATCTCTGAACACTTCCTATTTGGGCATGGAAGTTTAATTGATCTTAACTGGATGGTACAATTTGACAGTATAAACTTATTTACTTTAATGAAATAATCCTTTTTTTTAGTATATATTGTTCACTAGAACGATATATAAAAAAGATGTATGTTCATGTCAACTGACCTACAAGGTGTAGGGAACTTACCCTGCCAGAGCAATCCCTGCCTGGATCACAGCATGCACAGCTGCCTGGAAGGGCAGGGCAGCTTTCTGATGTATCTCCAGACAAAGCTGCCTTCTGGCACCTAAGGAGCCTGGAAAGAGTAGGTCTAATGTTGTGCTTTTCCACTCAGTGAAATTCCCATGGGAGGTGGTTCAAGGGCCAAGCAGAAGCAGCTCTTCAACCATGATGTCTGGGAGAAGACACACACACTGCTCTGTCTCTACAGCACCTACCATGACACACTGAGCATCTGTGGGGCATAACAAGGGTTTTGAGTCTTTGCTCCTGTCCTTATTTAATAAATAGCAAAATAATGTAATTAGACAATTAAAAGATCAAGAGTATGCATTTGATGTTTCACACCATTTTTTTGGACTACCTTTGCAGGCAGGGGGTGCAAGATATTCTCTCAGTGCATATGGAAAAGTAAGCCTCATTCTGTCTTACAATCTATATTAATATTTTACAAAATTTCCAAGAGTATTCTGTGTTCAAAGGTTGCTTTATGGGAGAAAGAAAGAGGAATTGTCCGGTCATCAGGAGAAACAGAAATTAAAGGTATAATTAATTTCTTCCTTTGCAATTTTTTGGACACATGCAGTAGTTTCTAACATTCTTATTCTAGCCAATAACATGTTGCAGCAAAATGTTTTAAGAAAATGAAGGCAAAGAAATCTGCTTTCTGAGTGTTTATTATTATTATTATTGATTACGTTTTTTACGTCTCTTATAAGTTTCTGCATCAGTCCTGGACAGGCTGAAGCATATATGTCATAGTGCACACTTGATTTTCAAACTAATTTTTAAAATGGTTTGTGTAGTTTCTGTTCCTAATTGACCACATTTTTTTCATACTTTTGACAAGCAGCAGCTGCCCAGTGTTGCAAAGGCCCAATTTCAAAGCAGAGGCATGAGGGCTGAGCACTGGAATGCTGATGTGGCTGCTTGGTGCTTCAGCCAGAATTCCAGCTATTTTCTGACAGCTGAGGTGACTAGGAGTCCACCCCACATAAAAGGGGTCTTCTCATATTTCTTAGAGAAGACAATTTAGCATGTATGTGCACATGTTTTTAATGGTTCTCTTCTGAAAAAGAGAGAACTTGCATTGGGTCAGACAGTGTGCACAAATGTATTATTTATGTGTAGTGCTCAGAATGGCTTTTGAGAAACACACAGACAAGCATGTTCCAGGCCTTTAGGAGCTTACATGTCAGGCCCTTAGCAGACCTGACAAAATCAGTGGGAGCTGAAAACAATAGATGGAGAAATGAAAAAAAACAGACAAATGTAGCTTTCAAGATCAAAGGTAAATTAGATACTTTATCATATGAGTCCTTACAAAATATTTCTTCACTATGCTAAGTAAGCGAGTCCAAGCCAGTGGCATTTCCTCCTGTTGCCAAAACCCTTGGAACTACTTTCACAAACATGTCTGGTTTTCAGTCTCTAACATGCACAAAGAGACTCCTCTCACACATGTGTCTTTCCCCACTCCCCACCCCACTCTGGACTTCACATCCCATGAAGATAAACTCTCTGTGCCTCTTGAGTTATACCAAGGGCTGTGTTCCATTGGCTAAAAAATGAATGCCACTCTGAAGAACGTTCATACCTGATCCCAGTGAATTTGGATGTTCAAAGCCATGTCAGATGGGACTTTGAGCCACCTGGTCTAGCTGAAGGTATCAAAGCTCATGGCAGGAGGGTTGGACTAGATGACCTTTTAAGTCTCTTTCAACCCAAGCCATTCTATTATTAAAGATATGTCAAAACAGTACATTACTTTTATTGCAGATTAATGGGGTTATGTCACTTAATTGCCATGATGAAGGTTCAGGAAGGACAAACCATCAAAGCTCTAATTTTCTACTAGAATTAACAATACTTTTAATCATAACTTAAACTGAGCCTGACCATTTTAATGGTAAAATTGTATAGATTATTGGTAAACCTTTAAAAATGTGTAGGCATGGTTTAGGTGCAGAAGAATACAGAATACTGTTTTCATAATAAATAGTGAATATTTTATGGAAAATGAAAAACTATGTCTAATATTAACCCTAGTGATGTGACTTCAAATATTAGTGACCACTCAGAATGTTTACAATACCATCAAAGCCCCATTAAGAACTTTTCAATAAAAATGCAGTACTCCTTAACTCCATAAAGCATCTGAAAATCAAGGACACTTTCCCAGTAGTTCATCCACAGCTTTAAGAACAGGCTTCAAGATGCTCTACAATTCAGCAACTGATTTCTATGAAAGGTAATTGAATAACAGCAACATCCAAAAACTCTTCATTTTACCTTCCTTTTTGGCACTACACAAATTTTTTATATTTTTTTTAAATTTAGGCCTCAATAAGCCTTCTATAGACATCATTTATATAAAATTGCATTAAACACAGCTGTCTCTGCTGTGCTTTCTGGGAAATACTGCAATGGAGAAAATGGCTATTGGTTTTGTGATGACAAATTATTGATCACACATGTCTTATGAATTACTTGACACTATGGATTTTTGCTGACACCATTAAGGGAACAACCTCAAGCCCTTCATGTCCTGTATATACTGACAACACTCTCACATCCAAATTTATGTGCATGCCACTAATGACCACAAAGAGAAAACAAAAACTTAAAAAGACAATTTTGAAGCAGGAGGTTTAAATAAAGGAAATTAGAAAATAATTTTAAAATGCTTAAAAACATGCAAATGTGTAACTAGCCATTCAAAAAGAGAGAATTAGATGAGTGTCCAGAATGTGCATAGTATTTCTAAACAGATAGCTTAAGACTTCAGGCAAGTGAAAAAGAAACCAGTAGTACTAATGTATCTCTTCCTTCATCAGAAATCCTCTAATTTTTAAAATAATTTTCTTGGATATGAATAGAAATAGTTTGTAGCTGTATTGGCACTAAAGAATTGGGCAGGTAGGCTGTCAAGACCTCTCTCCTAAGGCTCAGGTCAGAAAAAACACAGAACTGATTCCAGTTGATGCTCTTGTCCTCCTGTAAACCCTCGATTGCCAAGCAGCACAGAAAGAAAGTCGCTGGCTGCCCCTCAGGTTCCACTGCACCTGAGGGTCTCAGGGTAAGGACACTCATATTCTGACTACAGTCTGTGCAGGTTTATGAGAGGGCCTTCTTCACATTCTCCTCCATCTTCTCATTAAAACTACAGCTCTCAAAATTTAGCGTATAGGTCATGCTATAGAACAACACCATGTGTCAAACTGTCATATTGTATAAATCATGAGCTTGAGCCTTCATTTTATTAAGCCACATTTTCAGTTGTTTATAACCTTGCCCAATTTTAACTGCTTATGTTGAACATTTCAGCAATGGGAAATTTTACCAAAACTATTCCAGTTATTTCTCACACCATTCAAGAAAGAAAATGTTACAGTTTCTTCTAGGCAGTAAAGAAATGAGGCTTAGCTCAGGAGAGGCAGCTGTGGAATTCATATGAAAGGAAGATAATGTAAGATAAGTTTTTTTGTTGTAACCCTATTGATTGATTGATAAAAGCCTGTCAATGCCTCCTTATTTGCAGAGAAAGAAGCAATGACCTCACATGTGGGAGACACTCACTTCACACTTTTGTCATCTTTTTAAGACATACTAAAAAGTACTCAACTTTGCATCTCTTGAAAGTCTCACTTCATACATCAGTAGCTTCCTTCCACTAACTCCCAGAACATTCTATCTGCATGAAGGACTAAAATGAATATGGAGAAGATTGACAGCAACCAATCTGTAGAAAAGTGTTGGTGTTTCTCCTGAGATTTCATTTCATCTGTCCCTTTGGTGTTTTGACCTCCTGTTGTAGAGAATCACTGTACAAAGTGTTAGACCCAAATTAAGAAAGACCAGGTTAGAGCAAGAGCAAAGGAAGGATATTCAGCTACAGGTAGGGTGTTGGAGACTGATGGAGGAAGGATAATGGAGACTGGTGGAGGAAGGATAATGCAGTAAAATCTTTTCTGCAGAAAGCTGAGTGATGGGAACACAAAAAAGAAAAAGAAGTGGAAGTTTCAGAAGAAGATATCAGAAGGGAAATGGGACCATGTGCAGAAGATGAAGTCAGAGCCAAAACAAAATGAAAAGGTCAGGAGGAAAGGGGGCTGGAAATCCTGGGGAATACGGAAATTATATTCTATAGCATCTGTAGGACCTTGATATCCCCCTCCAGCAGGTTACCTAGCTAACAGAGCAGGGAGGGGATACAGAGCAAAGACCTGGAAATATGCTGGAAAATAATTTGTGGAACTGGAGGGCAACAAAATTAAGATCACCAGGAATTTTAGTTGGTTATATGAACATATTTGTTATGACTGGAGCTTCAAAAACCATCTTATATTTTCTGCAAGATTTTTGGCATAATTTAGTCTTCTGGGGTTTTGCATTTATTTACCATGGTATGTTCATGTTATTTTTTGGGAAAGTAAATAGTATAGCTTATTTTTTTTTCTTTCTACTATGCCCACTCCCTCTTTTGAGCAGTTCCTTGTACCAACTGCTTATAACAAGATTTCAGATGGTTCAAATTGGCTAAGACTCCTTAACATGGGTATGTTTAAATCTTTATGTAAACCCTACACTGTTTATAAAGTTTCTTAGAGTCTTGGACACAATTGTTAAAATTTGCTGAATATTGAGAGCTATTTTATGGTAAAATTTCACTCTCTCATGTGTTTATTAAATTATTAACAGGCTTCAAAAGAAATTACATGATATCACATGTACAAGATTACAAGCCTTAAGTAGAAATAGTTGTGTATGAGGTTCTCTTTTAAATGTGAATATACTAGTCTTAGCCCACTAAAACTACAGAGTACTGGATAATTTTTTGTTATGTTATGCAACATTCTTTCAAACTACAGACATTTGAGAACAAGTTTTTATACACAACTCTTAAGCAAATACTCATAACCTCATCCTGCAAAGACAAACTCAGTAAAAATTATTTAAACTCCATATGCTATATAAGGAAATTTACCTGGAGACATTCTTCTACCTTTTACTGAAAATAGGCTATACAAAGGTGATGTTAAAGTGCATATATCGCTCACATACTGGAAGCTTTAAGAGGGCCCAAAGCTATTTATAATTTCCTACTTTGCAGCCCTATTTTAATGCTACTTCCTTTAATTTTGGTCTGATTCCCAGGACTTTCAGAAAGTGAATAGACTATCTGGGTGTAAGAGATTTTAGATAAGGCTGCAACTGCCTTCATTCTTTGAATTTTTTGGTCTGCATTTCCTGCTAATGTGATTTGAATAAGCCAATTACATTGAAATTTGGTCCGTGGTCATGCAAATAAGTTCACGAGTGTGGAGCTCTCTCTCTCCTGTGGATTTAAGTGTGAGTGCAAGTGGTGTACATTTTGTTGTGTAAGGGGTCTGCGCAGGATACTGGAGTCATGTTTTGTGCTCTTTTCTAAGGTTCCATTTGCACTACATTGGAGGGAGATTTCAGGAAAATAGGACGTTCAAATAAATAAAGAAAGCTTTTAAAAATACTGAATTGCTAAAAGTATAGGCTGAATTTTACTTTCTAGGTGCAGGCTGTAAATGTAAGGTTTAAGCACTCATTTACTATATGAGATCTATTAAAAATGCCCGGGAAATTATCACTGACAGCTGGATGAAAATGTTCCCAAATGCCCATTGTGTACAGTAGAACACTGTTCAAAAGCACTGCTGTAAAAGTTATATTATTTAACTCTAACATCTCTTTATCACTAACATCACGTGCACAATTAAGCTTGATTCACACCAGCCAAGAACTCCAGACAAAAATTATTTATTTTTCAAAGTCATGGAACTTCCTGATACTCTTTAAGTGCAAGTGACCTTGAGATAGAATAATTTTTCAGCAAACACTTCTTCACAGACTGGCACTGACAGCAGTTTTACTTTCTGTGTGTTGTTACACTTTCTTCACAGCTCTGAAGTGATTCCAGATGAAGCCAAACAGTTGGGATTTTTTCAGTAAATTATATTCCAGGCAAAGAACAACAATCTCTGTTCTCACTGAATGAGGCATTCCTGAAACACCACAGTAGTGCTCTATGTGCAAATGCTGAATTCCACAATTAGCCTGTAAACAATAGAGATGTGGGCTAAATGGAGAGATTTACCAAATTTCCTGAGGTAAGGGTTGCTAGAAACAAACAGGAGTAAATATAAATGCTCTGGTATGTGAACACCTACAACAACAATTACCCACTCCCTCCCAAGTTTAGCAGGTTGAGTTCCCACATTATAAAATGCTCTTAGTTTTGGGAGAAAGCCAGGTGTCAATTTCTGTTCCAGAGAGGAAAGAAGGAGACAAACCCACTTAGTGTCTGCATTAAACCCACTTAGATACTGCATTAAGAGTTGTACAATGTCATTTTATATAAAGATACACAGCCAAATGCTGCACAACACAAACTTCATCTCATCTTCCTTTCATTTCAAAGGCAAAGCATACAGCTACAACCACTTACATAGATATGCAGGGTCTTGAAATGAGCAGTTTGAGAGTAAAATCATGGACACAGTGGAAGAAAATATGGATTTTATTTTAAAAAAAAATTAGCAGAGTAAAGATATTGATTATATTAGAAAACTTTAGAAATAGCATATATATCAGGAAAATATTTTTTAAAGTACAGTTATTTAACATTCAGCTATTTTAACTTATCTAAATGGCTGTAATAATGCACCCAAAATAAGATGATTATAATGACCTTTATGATATAATGACAAAACCAGTTTTTCTCCCATAAGCTATAAGATTGAAAAATGTGAGGAAAAAAATTCAACAAGCTTTTGCAACAATCAGTTTAAATCCCTTAGAAATATGAACATCGCTTGCCTTTATTACTAAATGAAAACATATTCTAAGCCTCCAACCTTAATGTAAATTCTTTTCAAATTTCCTTTTCGTAGTTATGAAGTACCCTAGAAAATGTGTGATTACCAAACAAGCCTGTTTTACATAGGAGGCTTTCTGACACCATAGTGACGGCAATAACACAAACCTCAGAGTAAGTAGATCACTGTTTGTTTTCTCTCTCAGTTTCCTATTTGTGTTCCTTGTGGGAAATTTATGTCATTAAAAGCAGAGCAAGGCATAAGAGGCATAGAACACTAGTGGAAATTTTTATTGCATATCCATTCCAAAAAACATTAAAATTATTTTTACCTCAATAATTTTTTTGCCTAAATTGCTATTTACTTTTTTTTTTTTTTAATCCAGTGTCTCTTTTTTTTCTAGGATTGCTTACATTAAGTCTCTTACATACATGTTTTATGATAGCAAAAAATCAGCTTTCCAAGAGATCTAAACCCAGTGTCTGAGCTGTTACACACAGAGCCTGAAACTCCTGGGCTCATAGAGCTTATACACAAATGTGTTTCAGGAGTCCATCCAGAAAAATATCTGTCTATCCAAATAACTGTGACAAGCAGCACCAGCCTTTGAATGAGGACTCTGCTTTCTGTTAAGTACATTTTTATGTGGTAGGAAAATGATCTCTA
This sequence comes from Zonotrichia albicollis, assembly GCF_047830755.1. Classification (NCBI taxonomy): domain Eukaryota; kingdom Metazoa; phylum Chordata; class Aves; order Passeriformes; family Passerellidae; genus Zonotrichia; species Zonotrichia albicollis. The sequence continues at coordinate 65,309,318 of NC_133822.1, forward strand.
GATCTTAGGCAAAAGAAAAAAAAAAAGACACTACTGTACTCAGACCTCACAAGGAGATCAAGACCCAAGAAGATGACATTTGATCTTGCACATACTTTTCTCCAACTTCCCATGGCCTTCTGCTGCAGGAAGTGCTCGTATTCAAATCAGCAGGACTTCACACATGCTTAAAGACAGGCATGTGCACAATGGCTTTGAGCTTGAGGCCATCCTTTAAATTTTTATTAAATAAGAGAAGCTTGTAATCTGATGTTAAACAGTGGGACAGACCTCAAGGACTTCTCAGCTTTTACTCAGTCTGTGACAGTTTGACTGACGACCTCAGGGTTTGGCAAGCCTGATATTTTCACAAAAACTTCCTGTAAGCATGTCAAAGCTGATACGTCCTCTGGTTCCACTAAGAGGATGGCCCTGAAGGCAAGAGCACTAAATCAGTTGCAGATTAGAGCCAGGTTCACTTATTTGACATACCAAAGCTGTTCCTAATATAAATGGCTGGGAAAAATGCATACAATATGACAGAATTAAATAAAGTTCTTCTTCAGTAACAATAACTGCAACATAAATTTATCATTAATGTAAGGTGGGCAATACTCCCACTGTATTCCAATTCAACTTTAAATACTCATAACCCACAAAATTACTAAACATCATTCCCTTCCCTTCCCTTCCCTTCCCTTCCCTTCCCTTCCCTTCCCTTCCCTTCCCTTCCCTTCCCTTCCCTTCCCTTCCCTTCCCTTCCCTTCCCTTCCCTTCCCTTCCCTTCCCTTCCCTTCCCTTCCCTTCCCTTCCCTTCATTATTTTAAATGTTGATAAGAAAACTTTCTCCAATCAGCTACATGTTACTCATGTTTATGACTAAAAATATGCTTAGTTAAAGTCAATGTCAAGAATAACTAATGTTCTTTAGCACTTTGGAGACCAGAAAATATAATTCTATCAAGATATGAAATATACAATTATTTGTGTATGTATTGGATAAGATAGCTTGTGCTCACACCCACCTTTTTCCTCTCTTCTGCTATTAGTTTCAAAATCAATTTATAGTGCTTTCTGCATCTGAATAAATTGTACCAGAACTGTCATTTGAATAATGCATAGCTTCCTACTGAAACTAAAAATATTTAAATCATGGGAAAAAAAAAGAGAGAAAAAGGATTTTAAGTGGCTGGAGGCTGTCCTGCAAGTTGCTGGAATGAATTTCTTACCTTTATGTATTTCCAGATCTTTGGCCAATACTTTTCATGTCTAGCACCATACAGACATCTCAGCCTTCCCATGTCCCTACTTCCTAGAGTCTTGCCACAATGGGAACACCTGCTCTGATCAGACAGGTTCTGTTTTGAATTCATTCTCCAGTTCACTTCTACACCAGCAAGACAGTACTTCACAACACTACTTAAATTCTGTGTACATCTTAAATGTGCATTCTGTGTACCTGTGTCCCTCACTGAAACAAATAACAAAGGTACAGAACAACACACCTCACTCGAATGTGCAATTCCAAAACCTTAGGTGGGCCAGTCGTGGAAAGGAGAAGAGGAAAAAAAATATACAAATCCTTCATCTGCTCAGGTTAAATCTCTGGGTTCTGAAAGGAACATTTCCTCTTACTCGTGTACAAGAAACTCCAGCACTTGAAACTCCACAGCTTAGAGAAATCCCACAGTTTGTAGTTTCAAATCATGAATTTAGAAAAGAAATCTCAGATTCTTGTGCTAGAAAAAAGCCTGACTGAACAAAATAAAGACTTCCCTACATATGGTACATGACTAGGTCCAAGCCCTTGGATGCCCCCTTTACCTCCCATTTCCTCCTGCTCCCCATTGGAATACAGGGGTGCCTGGGACCTCTCCTCTCTGTGCCTGGTCTGGCAGGATTACATAGCAAATGCAGGAGGATATAAAAGCACCACAAACATGTGCCTTCTCTGAAAATTTGAATAGACCCTATGAGACTTATTTCCCCATGAGTGAATTGCAATCAGATCTCAGTTTCATAATTCAAATAACAGCTTATATAACAGACATGCTGTCTGAGGTGGTGGACTGAGGTTTTACAGTAAGGGCATATGTAATTTGTTATCAAGAGATAAGCACAGAAATCCCCCCTCCTTCCCCCACCTTTTTTGCAATAAGGTCTCAAATTATCCAAACCTTTCCATTGTTACAATTTCAAGTAACACAATCACTTCACATTTCTTAACTAATGAACTGCACCCCTCTCCTTCCTTTCCTCTCCCCCTTCTGAGAAATGCAATGACATCAGGAGATTATGCTTAGTTCAAACAAGTCAGAGAGATACAAACATTCCTGAAAATATATTAATTCCTTCCTGCTCAACAGATTAGTAGCATTTGATTTGACATGACTATAAGTTTACACACTTCAAAGAATTTTTAAAGTAATACCTTCTAAAAAAGGAATGAATAAAATAATGTTCTTGCACATTCCACATGACTAAATGATGGATGGTTTTTTCAGTATTCACAATCTATTTTCATGCCTTGGTGCTAACAGTCGTGAACAAAAATCAACTCCAGTATTGTAACATTAATGGGGAACAGTCTGGCCTCCACCTAACCCTGAAGATAATTATGCTAAAACAATAGTGATGAGCATCCAGCTAACTAGCTGTAACAAGGAAAGACTGCTGCTGCCATTCATCAAAAAGGCCATTGGGATAATGAGGAGAGATGGCTACTGACATATTTCAGCAGGGGAGGCCATCCTGCCGGGAGTTTCTTTCATAATGCCAAATTCTATCCATTTAAAAAGCAAACAACATGCTCTCTTTGGTTTGTTGGGTGATCTTGGGAGCAGAGACAGAAGTCATACAGTACTGACCAAGTTGAAATAAAGAGCTGGAAGAAACACTGAAGGAGAAAAAAAAATGTTGTAGTGTACGTATCATTGTAATCTTCAGTCTCCTGAAAGGACTAATCCTAATTATGAGCAACATGACTGCTGTCAGTCAGGAAGAGCAAATCCCTTGCTTTCTGTTAGAAGCTACTAATCTGATTATTGATGTACAATTCTGGAGATAGTTAAAGAATGTGAATCTCAAGGAATCTGAATATCTTGACTGGACAGACAATAAAAGAGATATTTAGAAGAAGTGTTTTGCTTTAACTAAATAAAATAGCATATAAACCATAGTTTCCAAACATATTTAGACTATCAAATTATTGTGTGAATGAAACAGAATGAGTGCTAACCAATATGTCTGGTTTTGTAAGCAGTGTCTAATATGACATCCAGTTCATCACAGCACAGGTCACAGATGATTTTCTAAAATAACAACAAGAAGGAAGATAAAATAGTGATGGACTTTTCAAGTAAAAATTAGTAAAAATGTGTTGTACTGTCATATGTTTCCTGTCTGAAGACCATTTTTCCCATTTAAAACTGGTATTTGCTGTGATAGTAAAGAAATGTATTTTAATTTGTCTGTGAAAAATATGCTTTAAAAAAGTGCCTTTCATAAAAAAAAAGGAAGCAAAGGAAATATATGTCCTATTTTTCAGTGACTTGCGTGAACAGAGGTGCTTTCCAGAATAACAAGCAAGGACCACATTCAAAATTTCTCCAGTGCCATCCATTTTCAGCTGCTGAAGACAGTGAAAATCTCAGCACATCTTCAGGCCCTCTGCTTCTAGGATGTCAGGGTTCTCTCTATCACTGGCTCCTCACACAGAGGTGAATATACTTACTTCCTTAAAAAGGTCACTTAGAAATCCATGACTATATGGCAAAGAAGATATTAAGATAATAGAAAAAGACACCTGGAGGAGAAGGAAATTCAGTAGGATGTTTCTAAAAGAAAATGTGAGCCCAGTGAACCTAATCTCCATGGGTTTCTTCTACAGTCTTCAGCAGGCAAGAACCTTCTCCACTGAAGTTTTTCAGAATGGGATTCTGGCAACTTTTTCTGAAAGGATCTATATTTTTGCACAGGCTCTATGAGACTTATGGAAGTTGGCTTCAGTAGGCTAAAATTCATCTCTTGTCATACTCTGTACAATGAACCCACTCAAAAATGACTGTTTTAAGGAAGCATCTATTCTCTTCCATTTCCAAGGAATCAATTTCAGAGAAGCATTTTGGGATGCTAGAACTTATAGCTGAAAATTAGAAATCCTTTCAAAAGCAAAATTGTTTTTTGGATTGTGCTGTACCATGGTGTCAAAAAGGGTTTGTATTCCTTCCCTAGAATTCAAATAAGCACATCTTTTTCCAGTACTGATAAAGCAAGTCATAGAATCATAGAATACCCTGAGCTGGAAGAGGCCCAGAGGGATCATCAAAATTCAGCTCCTGACCCTGCACAGGACCATCCCAAAAATCACACCTTTTAAGTCATTACACTGTCAAGAAATAGAGTATGACATGTAAACATGTAAACATATAACAAGGAACAAATAATTCTAAAATCTAAAAAGACTTTTCATACATGTAACGGTGTTCAGTTGCATTAATTGGATTCTGTCACAGAACTGTGTGTTTCTACTGAACTTTGTTCATGCTGAAGCCATTGCAAGAGGCTGATCATAATGTACTTGGTTTCTTTGAGGTGTTGGAAGTCAGGAGAGAGCACCGAGCTTGCTGAGTAGCATTAGACAGCAGATTAATAATGTTATACCTTGGATAAAAACTGTTTATTGAAACCAGGTACGAACAGACTCCTTTTGGCACAGTGTGGGGTTTGCTATGTACATTTCTAAGTTGATGAACTCTGCAAAAGACAAGCTGTTAAAATTGTTTACATTGTGTATTCCTTGTACTGATCTATGACTTAGTGCTATGTGAAAAATGAAGAAATAGAGAAGGAAAGATTATTTGCCTTTCTTTGTGCAATACATGATCATGACTAATTTGATACTAGAACTGGAATCAAAGGAGCTTAGTAAAAGGTTCCATATCTAATTCTTTCCCACGTTCAGTCTTACCTTGATCTCTGAAATGCATTCATTCTCTCCTTAGGGCATGAATACTTGCTATTTACATGTCTGTATTTTTGTAGGAGAGGCAAATGAGGGCAAAAATTCTCAACAACTAAGTTCCACAGTGAAGACAGACAATTTCATATTTCTAGCCATAGTGAACTCTGGGAAAATAAAATTCACTGCAGCTATGTATAAGTCACAGAAGCACATATTGCCTTAAAACCCAGGCATGCAGCATAATTTTACTATAATAAAGTTAACAATCCCTAATATTTGAAGCCAGTAACAATAACTTTTCTACTGCAATCATGGTCTTTTGGACTTTATAACATTCAAATAGAAAACTAACAAATCCCTCATATTTCTCTTTGCACTAATGACAAAAAAACAGGGTGGTGCCATTTTGGCAGCACTGCTGGGTTGCACTGATCTCTGTCATTTTTGGCAAATAATGAATCAACTTGGCCCCTCTGAAAACCTCATGTGAGGTTAGAGATATGCTATTAGTGTAGAGCTAAAAAATACTGCTGTGGTGTTTACAGAAAGCCCTCACTCAGATTATTCTATTTGAAGTCAATTAGAAGACTCCTCTGATCTTACTGGCATGGATTCTCACAGCAAATACTAGACAGTTGTTATCACCAGCACTGAAGAATGCAGCTATCCTGGGAGAATGCAAAGGCTTGTTTTAGGAGCTATTCGCTATCTCAGCTGATGCTCATTGCATACATGTCTGTTTTGCAAAGTCAGATCAAAATCATTGCCTCTAACCATTATGCAGACAAGCAAAGGTTGTCAAGGACCTGCCAGTTTTCACAGTACAGTTCACATATCTGCTGGGCATTGTGGTTCCACACAATGTTATTCATTTCTAGTATACCTTCTGAAACATTAACAGTGCCCAGCACACCACTGCTTTGAAGAAAGCACCAACTGAAGAACAGAAAGAGAATATAGATTTTTTAAAATTATTTTTTATTTTGCTTTTTCCATTTGTTTTCATTGCTCCCACAACCTCATTTATGAACTTCTTTCGGTTCACTTTGGCAATATTGAAAAACACCTAACTGTAAAACTTTCACTTATACTAGTCTTCCAAACCAAAACCAGGTTGCATAAACTTATCTGCATCTCTCTATCACTATATAAACCCAAAGTCACCATATCTGGAACATGCTTGAGAGACAGAAGAGGACAAAATTAAGATCTTCCATACTAGAGTGCAGGGAAAATGTATGTGCAAGGGAAATCCAAAAGTATTCTGAGGTAGAGGTGTTATCTTCTGATTTGCCTTTTCTGAGTATTTTGTTCAGTGCATTTTCATGCTGCTCCTGTTCAAAGCATTTCTCACCAAATGCTAAAGCCCACCTTGCCCACTCAAGGGAATATCTCCAGCTACAAATCTTCAACAAGAGAAGCACACCTGATGCCACTTCCATTCCTTCTGCAAGTATCATGTAACATGAGACCAGATTCGCATTCATTTTCTCATTTTCTTTAGCAATATACAGCATGTTCCTTGTATATTGGCTATATTGCTTTGGTCTTCAAATCAGCAGCTCTGTTGAATATGGTCCTTTCTTTCTACAGCTTTGTCTTCTGGTCCTGAACTCAAAAGAGAGTTCTCAGTGGGCAGCATCATCCATGTTGTGGAATCCTGCTCTCAAGGCGTTTTGCAAAACATGAAGAGCAAACCCAAAGGGATCAGAGGCAGAGGAGAAAAGGATTTTCAGGTTTTGTAAGGTAGATATTGGGTTCTTACCACTGCCAAGTTTGATTCACATGCATTCTGATTTTATGAAGTGAAAAACAGTGGTTGATTTCAGTCTTAATTCAGTGTTTCCCTTTATAAGTCTAAGATTTATATTCACGATGTTTTCTTTATCTGACTTTTTAAGAACACTTTGTTATGTTTCTTATACAAAACCCCCTCTTTCCTAAATTACTGTGCTCTGAGAGATCAAATAGCATACCATGATGTACAGTTCTTTCTACATACCACCAGATATCTCTGAGGAATTACACTGAGACATCAGCCTGGCATTTGAACATTAAAACAGAAGTAATAAAGTTAGTAACAAGTCCTGTTAGCTATAGAGCCAAAACTTTTTCACTAATTTTTATGAGGCAAAAAAACTGTATAATTCAATTTATGTCTCAAGTACACATGCACATACATGTGAAGGCAGGCACCTAGCATACCACTTACTACTTCAGATAAAGCATTTGTAAAATAGAATTTTATCTGCTGTTATATCAGAGTCTCAACTTCCAATGTGATTGCTGATAGATAAACAGCTTGCTTTATTGGTTCATGCTTGAATATACTGAGTGACTTTTGTTAATTTCAGAAAATGTTGTGCACCTCTTTTCAAATTATCCCTCTGCCTTGGTTTCCTCTATCACTGATGATTTCTGGGAATATAGACCAGCACTATAATTTGCATCATGAAGAAAGAATGGACTTTTGAGTCAAAAATTCAAATGGAATTTTAAACTGATCTAACATGGCACTCAAATTCATGAAATGTTCCACATTTTTTGGGTGTGCTCATGGCAGTGGGATGGGAAGTAGATAACCTTTAAGATAATTTCTAGTTCAGGCCATTCTGTGATTCTATTCTGCCATTTTCCTACATAGCAAACATTTTAAAATTTTGGTTTATATTTTAGAAGTCTTTCTGGAAACAAGGAAAATCTTTCTACTTGTAGACAGTATGATCTGCTTTCTGAAGTATCATGTTCAGACAGACATCTGTCCATCTGGCTCTGGAGAGCTGAATGAGATATTTATAATGACTTATTTGCTGGAGAATTAATTCAACAGAAAAGAAAGCTTTTTATCTTGCAGGGGACTATTTCAACTGTTGACTAAAAATTTAAAACACTAATGTTTTTAAGACTAATGAGGGGTTTGCTTTCACATGTATTCATGCATCTGATTGCTGTTAAACTTACTATGTAATTAACTTTAAATAGTAATGAATAAAAAGCAAATATTTAATTTATACTTCCATTCACCAGCAAAAATGAAATATAGCTATGGGTAAAACATACTGAACATATCTTCAACAGTTTATAGCAACACAATAAAACTTACCCTCCTACCCAGAGAATATCACTTTCTTGATAAATAAAAATGTTAAACTTCACAAGACAATCCTATGAATTTTTAAGACAATCTGTTCAATGTTCCTCATCAGATTATGTATAACAGATAAATCCTCTACCTCCCAAACCAGAATAGAAAATACTCCACTTATCTATTTTTCCTCTTGCTTCTATCTTTTTGTTCCTTTTGAAAAATGAATATATGCTTCGATTTTTAGTCAATAGGAAAGTATTTAATCACCTGTCATTCCTTTTGCATGTTTCTTATATTTGAGAATGCAGTCGAGGATTTTTTAAAAAAGAAAAAAAATAAAATTGTGGGTAAAAGTATTGTTTAAAAAAAAAAAAAGTAAAATCATGACTGAATGAAACGAATTTCATCACACCACTATCTGCCAGAGTCTAAAATGTTAGTTATGGGGAATTTTACTCACAGAATTATCTTTGGAGCTTTGTTACGGAGATTTAAACACCTCTACTGCTAATTGCTTCACTGATTGTTCTAGAATAAAGAAGTAGAAAGGAAAAAAAGGTGTTTGTTTTACAATTCTTAACTATTTATAATTCTTTGCTTGCTGACAAGCTAGAAAGCAGCTTTTGCAATGGGTAATTTCAAAGCTTTTATCAAGTCAAAATGACACAGCTAACAGAGTTTTGCTCCTGTTTCTCCATGGGCACTGACGCTCCCAGGTGTGCAGAGAGCTTATGGATCCATCTATGAAACTAGAAAAGGTGCATTAGAGTCCTGTGCTGGCTTTGAAAGACTTGCTCTTTCACTAATTGGATTAGGACTTACATCAGACAAAATGCGCTTGTGTATTTGGAGACAGTCTACTGTCCAGCACTCTCTAGACTGAACACACTCTCAAAGAATATATTTGCCTTTTGCCTTTTCACTGGAAATCACATTAAATAACTCAAATATCCTGCTCTGGTTTGATCTTTTTGGGTTTGGTTTGGGGTTTTTTTGTCTGGTTTTTTTTTTGTTTGTTTGTTTATTTTCTTTCTCTTTATTCATTTCAGTAAAAACAGAGGCTACTGTAAAAACAGTAAAAAATTTACCACAGAAGCCAAGGCAGCATTTCAACCAGGGAAAACACAGGGTCCCTCTCACCCCACTGAGATGTCTGACTGCTCCTCTTTTCTGCTGATTTGTTTCCAACAGAGAATATAACCAGTTGATTCCTCTGCTGAGACTGCTTTCCTGAATTGCAAGGAAAAACAAACAGGGAAGAAAGAAGTAAGAAAAAATATTACACACAAAGAAAAAATTAGATATGCATTGGAAAGAATATAAAAAGTTAAATTTAAAAATAGCTTATAGAATGGCATCCTTTCTAATTGCTTAACCATTTCTCATCTCCTTTAAATTGATGTGGATTCTGTTGAGGAATTAAAAAAATCCTAATTTAACTCCACCATAAATAAATGAAAGCAGCAAGAAAATTAACTGCAGTTTGTTCTATATTTGATGCAAACCTTTCAAATTACCATCATGCTCTTTAGGACAGTATTTATTATTTAATTCCACATAAAGAATGGCATGAGGTACATAATAGTAATGGGGAAAATGGGCACAAAACAAGTGACTCAATGATTTTCAAACTGTTCTTCTAAAGCAGAGACTATTTATTATATATTATTATAGCTATTATGTGATGATTATTATTACATTTATTAGAATATAAAGGTACTATTAAACTGTTGCAAAACTGACACTAATTGCTAATTCTGTGTCTGTGATCTGTCAAGAGTTGAGCTGTTTCAGGATACAAATTCAGGCACTTTTTGCCAGTTCTACAAACTCCATGTTAGGGGTATCTGTGGGACAAATTTACCAGACTAAGCTGTGGGGACGATAGTAGGGCTTCTGCTGGAAAATTCTCTTCAGTTTAGCAGAACAGAGTATGGTATGTAGGAAATCAATTCCCCTTCATTCCCTTGCCAAAGAGGGTTTTAAATTTCCATCCTACATGAATCATATGAGATTGATGTTTTGCTTAACAAAGCCACTTTACTTCAGTGACATTTGAAAACTAAGGTATTGTGTACACCCAAGGGCAGTAATAACAACTTCATATTATCTTTTATGAGTCTTCATACTCAATATTTCAAAAAGTATATTTCAAAGATGTTGCTTTCATATTGCTGGACTAAGGACTATGGATATGCCCAGGATGTTTTTCTAGCCAATATCAGGACCAAAAGTAATACCCCAGCTTCCAAGCTGACCTGCTGCACTGAGACTGGACAGACAGCCCTTGGAGAACCATCCCCTCTGGGCCATGTGCTGTGCTCAAGATGTTGGATAATCACTAATTAAAAGGTTTTAATGGGAGTATTGAAGATTGAAAATTTTGTGTTAGACTTCTGAATTTCAACAATTGTTTTCAAACTCTGAAAATATTTCAGTTTAGTAATGTTTAATTTTTTTTAATGAAAATTTTAAAGTGTACTGTTTTTGTTGTGTAATGTTTTGCTTTTAAATAGAAACTTAGACATTCCTTAAAAGGAAAAACCAAAATATTTTGTTTCAAGAAGGCTGAAATGGAAATAGATTTAGAGAAGTGATTGTCCATGTTTATTTTTCAGTGGAGATGCTTGAAAAAAATAATCCCTTATTAACCTTCAATTTATAGTACTGAAGTTTTGCTACTGCAAACACATGCAGGAATCCTATTGTAGACAATAATCATAACTTGCAAAGCTACCTGAGGAATGTAGGTCTACAAATTTCAAGGAAGGTCTACAAGTTTGATGGGAGTCATGCAGCAAAATAGCTCAGAACAGCTCTGGGCATTTCAATAAATGTGTGTGTAATATTTAAAAGCCAGAATCTGCCTCATTGAGTTTAACTAAGGATCAGGAAGTGACCCTGGATACAGAATGAGCAGTCAAGAATGACAGAAAAACAGGAAAGCTACCTGAGATCCTGTTTCAAAATAGACCTACAAAGATTTGATTTTTCAGATCTTAATCAATGATCTGAAGAACTGAAAGATTTCTAATCACTCTTGAAAGTCAGAAAAGGAAAACAAAAATTCTCATCCTCAACCTCCAACAACTACACTTGTAATGACCTTTTAAGTACTAATAGCAAAATCAAAAAACATGAGAAGGTCTTGAGAAAAAAAAATATAATCAAAACATCAAAGAGAGTGTCACTTTTATTTCCTTCTGGAAAAAATTGAGTTGGATCTTCTCTGACCTCCTTTGTCTGTTTGGATTTTTTTTTTTGCTAGAGTTATGCCAAATTATCTGAAGGTGTTTTACAGCGTCAGAGACCCTGAAGAGCTGTTAGCCAGAGATGCTGCAGATGTGGCTGGATATTCACTACAGCAAACACAGCTCTCATCAAATTGCATCACACCACCCTGGATTCCCAGTCCCCAGCAGTGCATGAAAAGAGCAAAATATCAGAAAAAAAAAGCTAACCGCAGTATAACAGACAAATTTTTAGCATGTCTGCACTCATGCCTTCAATTTTGTCCTTGGTAAATTTTAGAAAGTCATTATGTACAATGTGGCCAAGTGGTTTTTGCTGTCTAAATTATGGCCAAAAGAGGTGAAATTTGATTCATTATTAGGAAGGTGGAGTCACAACATCACTGGTTGTTCGTAAATCCATCAAGCTCCTATACAGAATCCTGCTCTGAAAATGCGTTTCCCAAGTGTGACAGTCTGCTAGTTTATACTCTCACAAGTATCTCTGCCAGGTATATTACTGAGTCAATACATTGAGAAACAGGAAAAGATTTTTAAAGGGTTTCTATCTACACAAAAGTCTAATGTGTCTTAAAACACCTCATGAAACAACTGCTAAACAAATGATCTCTGAAATGTCAGTGTGGTGTTTGCATAGCAGGTCACTGAATTTTAGTAGAATTCTCACAGCTCTGACGTGCATGCAGCCAGAGAAAGAAGTTCCCATAAGAGATTATCACAGGAAAAAGCCTCATTCATGTATGCAATTGTTTGTTATCAATATACAGCATGTACTCTAATTTATTTTGACTTGTTGGATTTGATTCACTGCTTTTGCATGTTTGCTTTAAACTGGATAATCAAATCTGGCTGTGTAAGAGCTGAACTTTTTGCCTCTATGAAAGTGTGCATTGACCATTTGGTGGCATTTCTCCAAAGGGAAGTACACACCTTTCTCACCAATGTGACCCTTCCACCTTTCTCTTCCTTTCCCAGAGCAACAACTGAAAATTTCTTCAGAAGGCTCAGCAAGTAATGCACCCTTCTCTAGTCAGGTTAGAGAAAAAGATATTTATTAGGACATTTGCCTCTTTGCCTAGACAAACATAGTGCATGCAATCATGCTCAGGGTGTGTCTCTCCCTACCTAGGCACACGATAAAGTTAGTGATACAGTTTGGAGGGTAAAGGTCTGAAGGCAAATGAATTTATTTCAACTATGAAGATAAATGGCTAAGGGAGGCTAAATAGATCAGAACTGCCAATAGGCATGTTTGAGGGAAAGGCTCAGGTGCAAGACAAGAATTAAATACAGCAAAATCTTCATAAATGTCCTAATTGAAGTGTCTGTCCCAGCTGTTAAAGTTGGTGGTCTAAAAGACAGATTTTTGTGAGAAACCACACTTCATTGCTGCCATTCCTCACAGCATCACTGGGGCTATTAGTTTGGTAACAATTGTAGAAGTAGAGTCTTATTTGTGGAATGGAAAATTATACCCCAGAAGGATGCTCAACATATTAGTTGCAACAGAGAGACAAACTTCTCCTTTTGGCATCCTGATGCAGGGAAAGTGGTGCAGAGGACACCGCCTGGTCTCCAAAAATACTCTGACTGTTGCAAAATATGGCCTCTTGAATGTGCTATTTATTTTCTAAAACTATTTCAGGAGGCCTTGAGGAAGAATCCTGCCTGCATTCTTTCTGGAGCTCTGGATGAAGGGTAGCAAGCCTGAGCATAGTCTCTATTATGGCAAGCTTAGTCATTAGGATGGAGTCAGCAGCCCAACCCTCTGAGCAGGTTCTGTAATCTCATTGTAGGATCTCTATGGAAGTGGCTAAACCTGCTGCATGGGGGGAAGAGACTTCCTACCTGCCTCTGTGGGTCACCTTTGTCTTGGCTTTACCTCGCCAGGGTGTGAAGTGCACAGACAACACAAATCACCAGCTGCAGGGCAGATGTCACTCAGGCAGCCTCTGGTGTGAAAGTGTCACAGGACACAGCACATGCCTGGGAAGAATTAAACCTGCAGGGGCAGCACGGTGAGTTAACTGAAACCATGCAGAGAGACCATCATGGTGGCTGTGATACCAATTCACACTCATTTTAAAGACACCTTGTCCCACTTTCCCTTCTCTGTAAGACAGGAATACTGGTAAAGGCTTCGGTATTCCTCACAGCAATATTGTTAGAAATGGATCATTTCTGATATCACAGTGCACAGAAGAATTAACGTTGTAAAAGAACTAGGCATAATTTTAAATGCATTTTTTGTGTTATAATCTACATTGCATTCACTGAGCACCATTAGTGAGTATGTACATCCACTTGCCAACAAAACAGCTCTAGCAAACATATACCACAGATACAGTGCTCAGAAACCCCATGGAGACAGCAGCTACATAAATTCTATCAGAAGATGCTGTTGTGTTCCAAGGCATTATCAACTTCCTCTGCAAAGCTGGAAAAACATATGAAATGTAGAATTCCATTATTTTGTGTTACTACATTTTCACTGCAAATAAGACTATTTCAATTCCCATTCCTGCAATAAATGCATATGCAACAAATAAATGCTTTGTTTTATTATTCTTTATGATTCTTGATTATTTATTGCAACTAACCTTACGATTTTTTTTGCTGTATTTTAATTTTTTTTTCACTTGTTTGGATAATCCAGAAAGGTGTTGGATTTTTTTTCCTGTCTGACAGTGGTTGTTATGAAAGTAGGTGGGTGGACTGGTGGTAATTAGTAGCTTATACTCATCAATATTTATTCTCATTCCAGAATTTTGCCAAATTTTCTGTTGTTTCCATTTTACATATGAACTAAAATATTTTTGAGGACTAGAAGTAGGAGGATAAGTAAATAATGTGTATCCTAAGTATTCTGCAGAATTGTAAGCAGATGAAAAAAAAGACACCCAAAACAATCAAGCCACACTACAGATATTGCTCACAATTTCATTGACTCACATTTAAAATCTGAGACTTTCAAAAGTGATTTCCTTTCCCATGAAAGAAAACGACCGCCGTTGTTTTTTGCCTGTGATACATTTTTGAGGGAACATCCCCGTGTGTATGACCACCATGGCACAATTTGAGCACCCTTGTGCCTCTCAGCCCCAGCCCAAGGACGCTGCCCCGTGTGCGCCTCTGCCAGGGCTGCCTTGGCTGCCCACGCCACCCCTTACACAACAGCAACACCCATCCTCAGTTTCATGCTTCTCATTAGACAACACGGTCCTGTCAGGTGGCACTGCGTTTTGGCTCCTGCACACACAGCTGTTTTTACTACTCAGGGTATTTGAATGCTTACTCCACCCATTTGTTTAATGAGACCTGTAATCAGCTTCAATTCCAATAGGTCATTAACACCTCACCCACAGCAATATGAAGCCGAAATTGGACAGGTTTGTTATGCCTGTTACAGCATGCAGGGGTGATACTTTCTGCAGGTTTTAAAATGTCTTTATTATAACTCATGTTAGTAATAACTATGAGCCATTCTCCTTCCTACAGCAGCAACAAAAAGTAATAACTCGTCTTTTTCCTGTGTGATTATGCTTTGAAGTCTACATCTTTTTCCTAACTTTTGAATTTCATTTCATAAATATATCAAGCAAATAAAAGCACTATCATGAATGAATCTCAATATTTTTGTCCTTATAAGAGAAAAATGCAAAAGATTAATAAATATATAGGAACTACATCTGGCTTAGTGTGGCTTACTAAGCCCCACTTAGTAACTGGTGGAATGAAAGGTGTCATATCTATTCTTGTAATCATTTGTCAGTACCTTAATTTCTATGACAATATACTGGGCTGGATATAACCTGTGTGGCCTTTTTCTTGTTCTTAAAGGACAGGAAATAGTTGTTGCTTAACATCTGAATTCCACCTGCTAAATGCACCTTACTATAGGATGTAGCACCAGGGAGTTGGCATTTCCAGAGTGGAGAGTGGGTATGTGAATGACACACCTTCATTCATGCCTCTTGTTTTCTTTTTCCTTTCTGGGAATAAAGATGAGGCTATTAGTATGGTATCTGCTTACGCCTGAGAGAAAATGGGAGGAACGTGTCAGAGGCAAAAGGGCTGGATGTGGAGAAGGAGAAGATGTATAGCCCCAAAAAGTCATCTGTGCAGTAAACTGGAAAACCACTGTTTCTTTACATTGAAAAGTTTTAGTACATTTTCATTAACTTCAGCATTTTGCTGTGAACTGCTGCTGTTACATGCTATACAGACAGAGTCTGTAAATAAGGGTGAGTATTAGCAAGTGCTTTGTGTTTGACAATGGGCAGAGAATCAGCACTGCACACTCCAAGCCCAGGACTTCTCCCTCGCCTGTATGCTGCACCTCTGTATTTTACTGGCAGATTATACAGTACCTGTATATAGCTATACTCAGAAAGTGACTAAGATCTATAATTAAGGGATAAGAATGGGTGCTCTTTCAGTGGTTTTTCATCCTGACTTCATATCTGTTCACTTGTCTGATCTGGAATCAGAACTAGCTGAGAGAGCTGGAACCCACCAGGAAAAAGTGAGCTGATTTCCAGCAACTGAACATGTGGCTCTTTTCCTCTAAGGAAACAAAAAAATATATTATACAGATTGACATTCGTGGTTTTTTGAAAGTTGGCCCAACATAAGACATTATTGTGCAAAAGTTTGTTGGGGTTTTTTTTTTTGGTATGTAGGGTGCCGAACAGGAATATAGATAGTCCAATTGGAGTTTGGCAATTGTCAGTATGACAAAATCTAGTATTAATTTTGGTCCTTTTTTTCAGATACCTTAGTGAAAAGGCCAAGGACAGAAAGAGAAGGTGGAGCTCCACTTCTCACTCCCAAATATTTCCTCTGTGTCACAGCTCAAGTGGTCTGCAGGGAACATACAGAATTCTCTGACTTCTCTGGCTAAGCCTGTAATTCACCTAAGTGCTCAGTGTCCATTGCTCTCACACTATTTCTTTTCCCAAACTCCAAATTTATTTCATAACAGGGACAAAGAATTATTCCTGGAAGTATAAAGAGAAAAGTAGGTCAAGACACAGACTTACTTTGACTATCTCCCTTTAGCACTTTTGTGTAGTTGTAATTGAAATGTCCTTTTTAAAAGTATGCCCTGTATTTTTCTTTTTAAAATTTTTTTGCGACAATTCAGCTTGGAAATTAAATGCATTTATGTCATTCAACTTTTCTGCAGATTTGCAACTGTAATTAATTATTTTATTCCACTTCAGGTTCTTTAGAGCTCATAACAAATGGTGTATCCTTGGAAATATAAGGAGGAGGTAAATGGGGTAGAGTTCACTTAATTTCTGCTACATACATTATAAAGACATATATAAACTTTAAGGTAATGATATGGGTAATTTTACCAATGCAACATGAAATTACCTGCCCAGTGGGGCCGGGCAGACTTTTCTATGTTCTTCACATACAAAATGAAGCAAAAAAGTTGATAAACTATGGATTTGGAAGAATTGTGAGGATATGGGTCTTGGAACTACTTCACAATATTTTCATCTGCAGATTCTAACAAAATGGCTTATGATTTTGACTGAGCTTTATAGGCATGGTTACAGTAGAACTATAATCAGTATAATAAAAAAAGCAGTGGAGAATCCACATCACCTACAGCATTCTTGCTTCCTTCTTGTAAACCTAAGGCTGTTTAGTGGAATGTTTTTAATTAGAAAAAAAACCCAAACTATTTACCAATTTAATTTGTTAATCCTATAATTAAACAAAAAGAGAACATTGTGTTTTTATAGTAATCATGTGAAGTTGGATACTTCTGTTGTTTCATTACTTTGGTTCTTCCTTCAAGTTCCCAGACGGCACTTCAGAGAGAAAATCCAGGCCTTGAGTTTAGTACTTCAGCTGCCACAAAAATAAGTGTAGGTTATGTGACTCAAAAAGAAGATGTACTTTTTAAATCAAGCAGATACTTTTTGCACTGTTTGAAATGTCCCATTAGCAAGACTAGACTAGTTTAACCATATAGAGTGGCAATGGTCCAAAAATACTAATCAGCAAAGGCAGAAAATTTGCTTAATTTGGGTGCAGATGGCTTGGGTTTACATGGTGTTGCCAAGTTATTTTTATCATGGTAGTCTAGGTCCTGGCCAAAAGTTAGGAACAAAATCTAAGCACATATAAACTTTAATGATCTTTTAGATTTGAGCTAAACCCAAGCTTTGTTGACATTTCCACATCTGAGTTCTGAAGCTATCAATTTTATGGTATTTTAAAACCATTGCATAAGTTTGTGTCTGTAAATAGCACTGGGGAAAGTAAGCAAAAGGCCAGTCAGCTCTAAGGATAACCTTAACAGATTTTTTTTTCCCTTTTATATTTCCAGTAGAAAAAAAAAAAAAGAAAAAAAAAAAAGAAAAAAACAAAAGAAGGAGAAAAGAAATGTAACCATACACCATTATTAATAAACAACAAGGTGTGGTCCTAATTTCAGTGGAAGAATGATGGCTTATTTGTAGTGAAGATCTGTCTCTTAGTTTAAAACGTCGCTTAGAAATTACATTGGTGGTTAGTCAGAAGATGCCCTGGTTTATAACAATGCTATAACAATGGTTCAGGGTAATCTGTCTATTCATTACTGATTGATTCTGTTCTGTTTTGGTGACTCTTATATTTTATCTGCATGAAGAGGCTGAACAGTTGAGTATCAGGTTTTCCTGTTTCCTGTGATACTACTTTGAGCTCATCTTGATCTGAAAAAGTACAGAATTGGCCCCAGGGATAATTAGAAACTTAAATTTTCATGGTTCTCTATGACATGAAGCCCTGTGAAAAAAGTGTTCAGTGGGTCAGGACCAGTCCTTTGTTTTGAGACAGAGAGGTATCTGAGCAATAGGACATTGACTTTAACAGCTCAGCAGGGCTGGGCAGTAGCTATGCCCTGAGAGAACTCCATGCAGTTTTTAGCAGGTAAGGCTGTTTTGTGAGAGGGGTAAGAAATGCATTACAAAAAATAGTAAATATTTTAAAATGTCCTGCAAAATTCCTGGTGATCAAAAAATTTACGGCAGTTGGACTAGTTGGTCAATGTAGGTCCCTTCCAACTGAAATATTCTATTCTGTTCTATTGAGTAACTAAAACCTGACTGTGATCCACAGTGTACACCCATCTTGCTCTGTTAACACTTCAGCATATGCATCTTCCATATATGTGCAATTCTGTGAATGGGTGAAGTGCAACTGTTAAGGGGTTTCTGGACATATAATAGCAAATGGCTTAAAAAAACCATGAAATTGAAAGTTGAAAAATTTTATTTTAGGTGCAAAAGTTGGAAGATCTCATGAGATAGCTATGAATATACAGTATGCATAAATAACAAGTTAAGGTCCAGAACCTGTTCAAATGGGTTTTTATCTCCTTACAGCATCTTATTACATTAATAGGTGCTGGAGTCACTAGGGCTGTTCTAATCTTTAATGGTTTTATACCATATGGTAATGAAACTACCAGCATGCTTCACAGCACCACTTTCATCTTGTGTTCATTGTCTACGTATATATTGTTGTCCAGTACAGATATCAAAGTTTTGCCCTTTTGGCATACCCTTTTTTGAAATGATGAGACACTTCCAGAGGAAAAAGACAACTCACTTTGAATTAAGATAACAGAATATGACTCCCATTATAGGAATAACCTCTTTCATCCTTCTTGTGATCTTGTGATCACAGGGTACTGTGATGATGACAGGGGAGGGAATGCACAGAGATTGCACTCATGTGGGAGAAATGCAGCACTCTGTGTTGAAACACCTTCTCTAAATAGTGCTCCAGTATCTCTGCAGAGAGCACAGCTCATCCAGAATGCAAATCTAACAGACATATCTGTCAGTACAGCCACTTGTCTGAGAAAGAAGCAGAAGTGTTTACTTTTTTTTTCTCTGCTCTGAGGAGTAATTTATAACAACAATATTCATTCTGTCTAAGCAGTCTCTGGCACCAGAGTATGCATATCAGCAATTGTAATACAGTCATTCACTATTGGCACTTCAGGCCAATAAAGTTTATTTCACTTGGAGTGCTGACATGGCTGTCTGCAAACAAGGCTCTGAGAACTAAGACAGCTGGAATGTCATTAAAGAATATTGACTCTCTCTCTTCTTTTTTATCTGTTTCCCTTTGGTGGAACTTTAGTGCATTTAAGAATGCTAGTTGCCTCCCAAAATATGAAAGCAAAACAGGTAAAATCTATTTTTATATGTTCCTTTATGTGTATTGCAAGTAGCATAAATTAGTGAAGAAGATTAAACCATGAAACAGATTTGGGGAAGAGTAAAAAGGTGCCCAGGTGTGCCCAGATGGTTACCCCAGAGTTTTCATGAGGGCTTTTTGTGAATTTAAAACTGGCAGCGAAGGGAGGGGCTGATTATTAATAATTTAGCACCTTTGGCAGGATCAATATGACTAATTTTTTATGTCTGCAGAGCTAATTCCTATTCCTTTGTGAACTGAAGCACTGAAAAATTGAAGTAACAATTTAAAAGGAAAAGCATTTATAGGGATTAAGGGGAACTGATTGATTCTGGTTTAGTCTTTAAAAGAATTAATAACCTAAAATTAGGGTGTCTTTTACACTTGTAGTATGTGCAACTTGAAGAACTTGCTAGAAGGGGTTTCTGAAAATCAAGCTTCACAAATGCTGCACATTTCAGTTATTTAAAAAGCATCCTTGCCGCAGCTACACCCCTCTAGTTTGGTTCTGGGACAGCTCATAGGAGGAGTTCCAAACACTCCCAGAGCTTAATACAGACTACAGGAATGTAGGAAACTGAGTTCTAAGAAAAAGGGAGGGAGTTTGAAAGAAACTGGTCTTTGTCTCCCTTTCTAGCCAGAACTATTCCAGTAATTAAACAAACTTCATGCCACAGTAATGGTGTGTGTCCTTCATAGAGGTTTCTGTGCTGGCACAGACACCATAGGGAGAACCCTGAAGAATAAATGTCACAAATAAAGTTTCATGAGGGCAGAAAGCTGCCACACCCTCTCACTTAGGGAGAGGTGAAGGACCAAATCCATGGCTTGGAACTTCCACATCCTGCTACCAGTGGGGTTCCTATCCATCAGCTCCATCTACTCAATCTGCTCCATCTACTGCCTAAAGCGCTCACCTATGCTCGGCTCAGAGTCTTTGGTGAGAACTTTCCCAGCTGACAACCTGTGCATCAGCAGTCCTTTCTTTGGTGACAGCCATCACAGTCACAGGGCAGGCCTGCTGCCATGCTCCTTCTCATTGATCCCCATTTTCATGACCTTTGAATTAGCATTTCATACCTCCTGGTCATTCCCTGTGGGACAGAATGCCTGGCTCCCTGCTATTGTTGTGGAGGCATCATCTGCTACATAATAATGGGAAAGCACCTCTCTACAGCACGGATTAAAAGGAAAGACAGAAATAGAATGTTTTATGAATAATGAAAACAAAACACAGAAAAAAAAAGACATGGAACAATTGGATCACACTCAAAAGGAAATTTTTAAGAGAAATTAATGGTGAAATTAACCTCTTGTAATGTTTACAGCTATTAAATACAGAACAGAATATTATATTTGGCTCTAGGAAATAGGAAAGAACTATTAGCCAAATGACAGTTTATAGAGTGTCCTAGAGTGGGTTTCTCACAAAGGAGAAACAAAGCTGAAGAATTCTTGAAAAACCTTTCAAGAATTCCACTAAGTAGTTATACTATACAATGCAGGGGAATTAACACTTAAAACAGCTTGAAGAAATGCCAGTATGGACTTGCACTACTTGGAGCAAAAAAACTGCTTTACCCTGCCATAATTAAAACACACGCGTAAGATTTAAGTCATCAGGCACTGGTAAAGGACTGTGAAGCACAAAATATTTCAATGTTTCAATGTTAACACCTGAATGCTGGAAGGAAGGGTACACTAGGAGCAGTTTCTATTAAAATGTTCAAAAAGTTTTTTGTTTGTTTTTTTTTTTTCCAGAAGGCTGGTTTCTGTGTGGGAGGGAAGGGGTTTGTTGTTTCTTGTTTGAGTTATTGATCAATTAGTAGAGAAGACTGGACATTTGGGCCCTTTTCTAATGCTTTAACCACTTTATTTGCTTGGAAGTACATCGCTAGCACAAAAATGTGTATATATACATGTTCTTAAAAGCAGTAAAGCCTGATGTAGCTCAACATCTCCTGGCTTTGGCTTATGAAGTGTGCAGAATAAGACTCTGTAGATTGGCACAGTTATGTTACTTTTCATGCAAAAGTAGTAAGTATGTAAGTTATTAGAAATACGGGAATTGCTCCTGCAAAATAAAGCCATTTTCATAGTACATGAAGTAATTTCACTTGTAATTGCTGTGACAGTGGGTTTAATAGATTTCCTAAATAAAAGAAAATAAAATAATTATTTATAATAGTGCAAAATTATCTGGGTTTACACAGGGATAACCATGATCCTTGGTTATATGTGAAAAGCATTCTGCTTTCCACATACACCCTGAAATTGTATAAAATTGTATAAACAATAATACTGTTCAAGACAATGGAGAACAATGATTTTGCATTTAGGATAAGAGTAAATGAGAAGCCTTTCATTTACAGAAGTAAGGGAACAGATATTGATGGAGAATCCTGTCCAATGTATCTTCTAATGAATAAACAGCAATTTTCAGAAATAATAGATTTTTTTTTTCCTCCAACATTACTTTAGAGATTTTCTCATATAGTCACTGAATATTCTTTGTCCTTTGCGGTTCATATTAAGCAATTATACATTGTTTGTTCAAATTCTTGTTCAAAAAATGATTAAATAAAGAGATTGACAGCCTTCTAGAAAGGGTTAAAATTCTGAGCTAATTTTTTTCAAATTGCTAACCTTCCAGGTTTGCCCTTACATTTCAGACAGCTAATTCTGAAGCTGCAACACCCTTTCACAATGTTTCTACCTTTTATTCTGTACTCCATTGCAAAAGTAAAATGTAATAACTTCAACCTTCAAAATATTTGCCCAGAATTTTTCTTATGTCTGAAGCAAAGTAGCAAATTAAGACTATGACTGTCAGGCCAACTAAAAAGGCAAAATCCATGCTGAGTTCTTCTCAACAGTACTCCATTAGCAATTTTTCCCCTAATCAAAGGGCCTCAGCTGACCTAGTACTTCAAGAATCCCACCATGGAGATTTTAAAATTTTTAGAAAAACTGATTACAGCAAATAAATTTACCAGCAGAAGCACATTGATTACTGACAGAAGGTAACAACATCCCAAAGCCCTTGTGTTCCAAACAGAGAAAACTAAAAGGTTGAAAAAAACCTACTGGTAAAATTATTTCTGGCTACATCTAAAATAAAATACAACTTTCAGCATGGTGAAAACGTCTTAAAAAATCTTCTTCAAGACTTTCCAATGGATGCTGTTTGTCAATAGCCAAAAAAAAAAAAAAAAGCCCAACTGCATGATGTCCCAAATTCCCGGTGAATTCCAGCTTTTGTTTGTTTTTCTATTAAATGTACCAAAATGACCTCTGGATTTTAGTGTTTCTAGAAACTTTGTTTTGACTGATCTAGTCTACATATATAATTAGGAAAATCAAGATGAGTCCATGGGGTTTTTTATGCAGTGTATTGAAAATGGGCATAACCAAGTTACAAAAGCTGCTGAAAAAGTTGTATGTGCATGTACTCAAAAAGAGAGTAAATAATCAGTTACCTATTTTAAATAATTTTTTTTTTCCTTGAAAGTACATTACTATTTTAATTTGCTCAGGAGTTTTCCTTGAAAGGAAAATTACTGAAAAAAGAGAAACTACAAAGGCAGTAGTAGTAATAAAGAGAATAGCAGTAGAAATAGCAGTAGTAATAAAGAGAATAGTAGCAGTAATAAAGAGAACTACAAAGTTCAGTATGACTTCATTGTATTGTAGTTCTCTTCTGGTAGCTTTTTCATATCCTTTAGATAAGTAGTATCTAAAGTAGTAGTATCTAAAGGAACTCCCAAGTCTGTCTATAACCTGAAGACAAAGCGCTCCTCTCATGCCTACACCCCATAATATAACAGAAGTGGTGCAGGAAGCTGTGAGAGGCTGGAGAGGCAGCAGAGACAACTCTGTAACCCCTGGAAATAAAGCACCCAGGGCCTTGCAGAGCTGCTGTAATCTCTTACGTGAACTATGTCTGGAGGTCCCATTCCTCTTGGCTGGGGATACACCTCTTGTGACTGAGACACATGAAGAATTTCCTGTGCAGCTCATAGGACCAGTCAGGTTGCACACTCCTCTCAAAAGAATTTCTGAGTAGCCCGAATTTTTTTTTAAGTTATGTTTCATTTTACCTCTTAGGAAAGGCCTACAGTAGACTGTTAGCCAATTTTGCTTTTTACTCTGCTGTGTGAGTAACTATTTTGAGGCACAATGTATTTATCTGGGTAGAAAAAAGAAATCACTAATTACCAGAAAGACTTAATTGCAGTTCTTTTAAATCAATATAAAATATTTAAATTATTTATATTATCTCTACCTCACAGAATCCTTTCTCTTCAGTCTATTTTGTTAGCATTTTAAATTAGCGTAAGAGATCAGATCAATAAATCAGTTTCCATATATAGGATCAGCAAAGCAGGGTCTTCTAAATTACACTGCTGAAGAACAGCCCTTTTTAGCTCATTAGACCAATTACAGAAAATTTTATTTGATTCATGGGCTTCATAACTTTTTTCTCAGATGACAGAATTTTCCTCTATCAAATTTAGCTTAATAGTAGGTTATTTAGAGATAAGTAAAGAAACAATCTTCGGCTTTCCACCAGAGACTGATAAGCTAATTTGTCTCACTTAGCTCTGAGAGTGCTGAGAATATCTTCACACTTTCTAATGCTCTGGATTGTGCCATAAAAGCAAAATCCCATGCTGAGTGAAAGCCCAGCACTGAGCCTTAAGGGAGCACAGAAAACATACTGTAAAAGAGGAAAGGAATTAGTTCCTCTAATCTTCTACTCGTCATGGCTTTGGATCCACCATCTCCTGATAAGGAAGGAAGCTGATTATTGTATCCAGGAACACTGGCCAGTCTTTGACCATTCATTCCTCATCCTGTAAATGTGGGTAAGAAATGAGAAGGTGTTTGTTCTACACATGGTAGTTAATTTTGCTTTTTGCCCATTGTAGTTTTACTCCCTTAGTAACTTGCAAATCATTTCATGTCCTACAGCAATCCCACACATTATGGTATGCAATGCATCCACAAGGAAGGAACATTTTTCACCATAAAATGATTGTTCTTGATAGAAATCTCCATTTGTAAAAATACCCCGCTCAGGAAGGATACATAATTTGTGAAAGAGGGAAGCCTTTTTCAGTAACAGAACCTTGGAAAATGTCTCTAATTCTCTTGAAGGCAGATCATTTAATCTAACCAACTGTTGCTGCAGAGCTGTAGAAAAGCAAGTATTTCTGGGTAACTTGACCAGAGGGAAAACAATTAGGCTACATTACTGAGCTGTAGTAATATGTTTTCTTGGCAGCAGACCTTCCTTTGTGGTTAGCACCACATATAATGTACCCTCTTGAAGGACTAGAGGCTGGAAAAGCAAACAATTCAGAAGTGCACTGCACTAAGTCCCACACACTGAATACATGTTTGAAAACTGTATTTCAGTTGTGGATTCATAAGCTTACTTTACCTCATTTCACATGTACTCAGACCTGCTGGTTCAGACACTATTTTATATTAAGAGAGAATTGGGTTAAATTTTCAAAGCTCAGCTAAATCATTACTGAATTCCCCTATTCATTGGCAAAATGATGGAAAGAGAATCAGTGAGGAAGTGTGACAAAAAGATTGGTGAATAAAACAGGTATTATGGTTGTACAAGACACACACACTTGTATCTTATAAGTACTTCTATGCCTAAATGTGCATGAATTGCTGTTAAAACTTTATTAAGACTGAAGCATCTATTGCTCAGAGTTTATAATAAATACCTTTAAGATTACCTACTCAACTCTAATTCAACCATTTTGTATATTTACATTAAGACATTAATCGTAATTACATGACTATGTGTTCCTATTTTTAAGGGCATTTTATTGCTTAATGCAAATGAAAGAAGATTGTTAGTCATTTGGGAAAAGGTCTAGAACTGTGGTTTGGGTTAACCAAGTGTAGTTATGAGTGCAAAAGATCAATGGCTCAAGTTTTATCTACTTTGAAGAATCCTTATCCTACATGTAAGCAGAATACTAATTTTAAAGTGAATACTTCTTATGCTGTTCAGTACTAGAGATTAGTACTTGATCATGTCACAAACATTCCTAAATTTGCTTCTACAAAACCCCTATTAACCAAGGCCATTTTAACCTCCAATTTGCAAATGCAAGACAGGATGGAGGAAAAGGGATCAAAGGTCAGAACATCCACAGTAGTTTAAGGTGCCAGTTTGCGACACTTATTCTATTTTCCCAAGAAGCTGATCTTCATGTTTTTCAAGTTCAGGTTCCAGTAAGTTTATTTGTAGTTCTGACTGTAGAGAATTTCTCTTAGGTCCTTATGTCTCATGCTGAACATGTAGAACACAAGGATATGCAATTAGTGATGACCTCAGAAAATTTTTGTGTTGCATGATTTGCTCAACATCACACAGATGGGAAGAATGAGAGAAGAAATGAAATTCCTCACAACCATATTCAAAGATCTGAACCAGGAATTCCTCACTTTTCTGTTTGATGTTCCATTTTAGTTACGAGCAAACTCTTAGGAATAAGACCTGATTCACTCTTTGAATATGCCTCATGCACTAAATGCTTGAGGATTCTTGGGGAAATGATCACATCACTAAACACTGTTTCATAGTGCTTATGTATAAGCAGCCTGAGTTAATATTACCCTAACAACTTTATCTTGGATTTCTGAAACTTCTGAATATGTTAAGTTTTGGGTTTGTTTTCTTTCTTTTATGCAGACATGTGCCATGTATCCATGTCCATTTTTGTGTGTGCATGTGTGACTTTGTGACTTCCTTGCAGCTGCAACCTGAAAAGAGAGATGTTCCCTCTCTGGGCATCACAGTGCCTCCCCATGTGTCCTGAGCATGGATTGTGGTCAGGAGCTAAAGCAGCAACTAAAACATAGCACATGGCTCTGTGCACAAGAAATAAGTGTAAATGTCATCCAAAAAAGTGCTTCTACTGGCTGGGTGAAGATAGAAGATAGACGAAGAAATTTGCTAATAGGAGAAATTTGGAATTAAAATCAAGGGTCCATCCTGGACTCCAGCAGGAGCTTCTGTTTACTCCAGCCATGAGTCAGATTTTTGGCCCCCTCCAAGCATACTATTGCTATTTCACCATCCTGGTTTCTTGTTTCTCCCTGTTTTTCTCTTTACCCTAGGACCCAACATGGCTCATTTGCTGTTTCCTTGAGTCTTTTGAAACTGCTAAAACAAAAACAACAACAAAGTCTCTTCTGTTTTACTGTTCCTACAACCTCCTTTTCACAGACTGGTTTTACAGTCAGTTCCTGCAATACTTGATCCCTTACATTCTACCTAAGTTTTCTAAGCAATCCTACTTCCAGCCTGCTGCATCATGTGGCAGTTTTATCCTTTGCCTCAGAAAGCTGTCTAATCATTCTTTCCTTGTCATTCTTTTTCAGCAAACCAGATACCATTTTCTCTTCTGCTTCCTTGATTCATGCTATTTTTCCTTGTCAGACCAACCTATATGTTGTCTCTTCACCAGCGTTTGGATGCAATTGCCCACTCACCAGACTCCAGTCTCATTCTTCACTGCAAACCTCATGTAGCTTTGTTTCCCTCAGGCATCCAGTCTCATGCTTGATTAGTCCAATTTTCTGTTTTCTGACTTTCAATCTCAATTCTCCTCCTTCCCAATCCTATTGTTGCTTGTACTTATTCATTAATGCAATCTTATTCCTCCCTCACTCTCCTGCCTGGCATTTTCCTTTATACTCCTGGAGAAGAGCCTGAGAGAGGGCCAGGGGCAGATAAATCAGACTACACAGGATGGGCAGGTTCTCTGTCTGTGGTTGTGGTGGTAGGCTCAGTGTTCCTGCTAGGACATCCACATAGGTATGATCATACACAGGTACTCTGGATAATAAGTCAAAGCAGGTCCTGCCAAACACAGATGCAGGAGGCAGGAGTACTGTCCACACATAAATGTACTTATGTGGTGAAGAGTCTTGCACAAGGTGAACAGTGTTGTAAAAAATAAGATTAAAAAAAATATGTTAAAAAAAGGGAGAAAAAGACAACAAATTTATGAATAATTGGCTCTTCCTGTGCTGTATGACAGATTAAGTATATGGAAATCCAGATGAGGATGCAAATACAATGTAACATGTAAGCATCTTGACCTCTATAAAAAAAAGGGTAAAAAAGCTCGCAGGTCTCAGAAATGCTTGGTGGTGTTGTGCCAATGCATGGTGAGGGCATCCAAGAGTCAGACCTGTCTGTCAGAGTGCAAGTGTGTAAGAGCTCTGCCCTGCACTCTGGGCTTAGTCCATGGTCATTCTCTGAATAGAAATTGTGCTGGAGCTCCTGAACAGAACATCTGCCAGCACCAAGGTTCCAGAGATTATAACAGTGAGTGAAGACCAAACTGTCAATGCTAAACAAACGGGTCCAAGGTCAGATAAAAGCAACTATTTATGGCTTTTCTGAGTTTTCCCATTTGACCTGTAAAGTCCAGACAGATTTAAAACCTAGACAAATCTGTGCAGCCTTTCCTGTGGGTGGCAAAAGGAACATCCCTGATAGAAAGACCTTATCCTGTTCCTTCAAATAACTTTTACTTTATTTCAAAGGAAACATTTCTCTTATTTAATATGAACAAAGAAATCTATTTTCTCAAGCCTCATTTTCAGAAATATCCAAATCATTCTGACTTAAAATATATACAAAAATAATGTAATTTGACCTAAGAAAGACAATCAGCTCTTGAAATGTCAGCTCAATTATTTAAAACACAACAAAATTATAGGTTGCAGACTGCAACAACTTATAATGGGAATCTTAATAAAAGACAGTGTTTCCACTTCCACCTCTAACACTGAAACTAATTTAGTGTGTTATTTTCCTAGAGGGTGTTTTACCTATTTTGCAATTGTTTCTACCTTTGGTTGGTTTTCTAGCTTTTATCACTACTGATGAAAAAAACAATAAACAAAACCAGAAACAACTCACTGCTTACATTCAGATTTCAGTCACAAACAGGTCCATAGTTTCTGAAAGTTGGGCTGTAAAAATATTAAATAGAAACAGTTGCCCATCTGCACGGCCTTTAAAGAACAGATTGATCTCTCTTAGTAAATCAAGACACACAGAAATTCAACAGCAGCAAGAATCTGCAACATCAGCAAATTCATATTTTTTTTCCATATATGAAATTTTGGGGGATAGAGGACGTAGTAAATGTTTCAATTTCTTTTTTTCTCTTCTAAAATATTTTAAAATAATTCTAAATGCTTTTGAAATATCTTTCAATAATCTTCTTTTGAAGGTCTTGTCTACAAAGGGATGGCACAACTCTAGCCTTTTCATAACTCACCAAAATTTGCCCCCACATCTCCTCACCCCAGCACAGCTTGTGTTTCAGCAAAACCAGCTGTAAATCTCACATAAAACTTTTCAAAAGACTGTCTTGCCAGCATGCTGTTTCCATTATCATGCTCCTGTTCAAACCTTGACATGGCCTGGGTTGTGGGACCTGGTCAAACTCTAACAGCTGGATGTAAAACAGCAGAGTGGAAAATCAAACAGTAGGAAAGATCTGAAGAACTCTGGGAAGATACAGGTGGCAGAGCTCTCACAAGCTGATAACCTTGGAAGGTTCTTTGCTCTCTGTCTGTCTAAAACCTCTTTTATCAGTTTTGCTCAGGGATCAAATACATTGTTTTGGAAAAATGAAGTCAAAATGAGATGGAAAATAAACCAATGACATTTGGAAGATTAGAACACATTTAAATGCTAGACTTTTTGTCTGCCTAATTTAAATACCTGCTTTCCCTCTCAAAATATATGTGTATATATACACATGAACATATATACATATATGTATATGCATGTATTATTTTGTTTATGTAAACCTTCATTTGCACGCTGATAGCATAGTCAATTATTTCCAGTGAAAAATGTTTGAATTTTTTTTCCTCTCAATTGTACCTATTTGCATGTGATATCAAACCTCACAATATTTAATTTAGTACTTCTCAAAATAGTCCTTAAAGGGTGGGAATAGTACTCCTGTGGCTGGAGAACTAAAGAACAGAGAGCTACAGTCTAAGTGATTAGGAGTATGTCTCCAATACAATAGGAACTGAAATAGGCTGAACAAACACTTCAAACAGTTCCTGGCTTTTGATATTACAATAAAGGCACAATGATATGTCTCTTTTAACTTAAATATGAGTAGATGTAACTTAAAAATTACTATTCCAGAAGTTAAAATCATATGATTCAAAGTGATTCCTAAGGTTTCACTTTTAAAATATTTAAATCATAAAATACAAGTAGACATCTTTGCAAAACACTCTGAAAAGTATTCAAGTCTTTTAAAGAATCCTTTTGTTCTTTTGAAGACAGATTTTTTTCCCAGTTGCATCCCCAGATCCTCAAGCTCCTTCAAAATTTGGCTCCTATTCTCTTAAGTGAAAGTTCATTATTTTAAGACTGGATCTAATTGTTGCTGTGCAAGTCCATACCAATTACACTGTTCAAATTCTATTTTATTGATGCTGAGAACATCAGATAAAGAAATTAAACCTTGTTATTGTTGAAAAGGGCAAACAGACATAGCAAAAACAGGAATAAAAAGGAAATGAGGATGATAAGGGTTTAAAAATATCTTCCTACCTGTATGCTTGAAATATATATTCTTTCCTGCAATATCCAAATGTTTCAATTACCTTACATAGGAGGTTGTAGATGTTGTCCATTGTTACCTTTTTAAAAACTCCAGAAGCTTACAGGTTTTGCTAAGTTCTTGAGAGGTTTTTGTACTATTAACTGGTACCTGTGGGCATTCTCCTGTTCTGTCATAAGGGACTCTGGTCAAATCTGCTGCATCTGAGAACATCTTCAAAACTCTTTTTGTCTGAAAGCTCTTTACCCAGACTTCAAGCTTTTTGCTTTGCTTTTTCACCAGAGGGCAAATGAAGTACAGAGAGTCAAGGAGAACGACAGCATTCTTAGAGACTGGGACCTAAATAGCCCCAGAGAGGGACCAGCCTGAAAATTCAATAATCTTTTGCTAACAGATGGTCTTTCATGTGATAGATGAAACAAATGGATAAAGGAAGATGGAAAAGTTAAAAAAGAGGCTCGCTCTCTTAAATTATTTGTAGGGCATGTAGAACATTTCTCTTTATATTGCTCTCAAATATATTAAACCTCTTATGGAAATAAATTTTTAAAAATACAAAAAAAAAGTCACTGTACATTTGTTTTGTTTTTCTTTGACTTGTTTTCTGTCTGAATCCAATTTACCTGCACTTTTAATCTGCTATAAAAGTACATTATTATTTCTATGCATATTTTTGTTACTCTTCTCCCAACATAAGACCTCTACACAGTGTTTATTGAATGCTTTCTATTTACTCTATTCTGAATGAGAAGTTCAGAAGTCCTATTCTTTCATCCTACATGATCACACTAGTTAGCCCCAGCCAGCTTCTCAATAAAAGCCCAAAGTGAGGTTATCCATCCTGTGTGAAGTTATGCAGTTATCACTGCTGTCACCTGTCTTGTCCAGTGTGCACATGAGGTTGGGTGGGTAATTAAAATTAAAATCTGTACAACATTGACAGAGATCAATGTTCCTTTCTCAGCAAAATAGCAAACCCAGATGGCACAATGTCTTTGCCTTCACAGTGTCTGGGTGCGATTGAAACTTGGCACTCAGATCAGATAAAAGAGAGATAACTGATGGGGACAGGAGGGGGAGGTGGTGGGCAGTAAAAAGGAATGTCAGGAATTGTGTTTTCTCCTATAATCGTAACCATAGCTCATCTTTCTCAAATAAATTCATGGTATAGAGCTCTGCCATATAACTTATGGTAATTAGTTCTTCCAGTACTTGGGTGTTGAACACTTCTTCCATCTATGGCCAAAATTACTCTTTATAAAGTATAGTTTTTGCAAGATAGAAGAAAGTCCTAACCAACCAGCAAACAAGCGCAGGTTCATAGGTGCTTCAGCATGTGGCATGCTGATTCAATTCTGTGCATATTTGGGATGTGTCTACCCAAGAGACAACTCTTTAGTGCAGCTGTTAGGGCAGCAGTGAATTCTAAATGTATGGCAAGAGCAATTTC
Source organism: Zonotrichia albicollis (assembly GCF_047830755.1). Taxonomy (NCBI): domain Eukaryota; kingdom Metazoa; phylum Chordata; class Aves; order Passeriformes; family Passerellidae; genus Zonotrichia; species Zonotrichia albicollis. The sequence continues at coordinate 65,340,906 of NC_133822.1, forward strand.
TACACAGCAGACAGACAAATGCTTGGTTAGGAAACATGGAGGTGCTACACCCATCTCCCAGCACATCTCAAGGGCTGACTTGATAGATGGACAGCAGGCTAGTCACCAGAAAATGTGTGTTCCTCCTTTAACATTGTTCACTATAAATTTCCCAGTAGAAGATTTTACACAGTGTGAGCAATGGAGACATAAGAAATATCCTTATCTCATATGGTTTTAAAGAAGGATGTATTAAAAAATAGTGACCTCATTATTAAATATTAAATGTTTAAATACATTTAAATATGAATTATTAATGTATTAAAAATTAGTGACCTCATTCCTCAGGCTATTCTGAAGTGGCTAAACCCAGAGAACTTCAGTTATCAGGTCAAGGCTTTTGAAACACTAGTCTTTCTTTCCAGCAGCACTTACTCATTCAGACTCAACACTGTTGTAATGCCATCATACAACTTGTATCCTGCTATCTTGGGACTGACAGGAGTCTGTCTGCTCCAGCTGTAATGTTTGTAAATACCCTGAGTGAACCATTAGCCTGTGATACAGCCTGTATTCTCCTCATGCCTATGAATCAGTGAACAGTTCTCACATGGATCTCAGCATAAAAGGTCTTCAGGGAAAGGAGTCTGAAGCAAGGACTTCCTGAAAAATTCAGCTGACTTCACAAAAACACTGTCTACCACACAAATTATGAACCAATTTTGAACTTCACCAGTTCATATTGTGTCATCGCTCATCAGACAAAATTTATGCAGTTGATATTTACAGAGAAGAATAACTGCAAAAAATCGAATAAATGTGTTGATACTTGATCCTCTATCATTGTGCTCTTGAAATAGTTAAAAGAAAATCAGTGTGCACTAACCTAAAAAGGAGGGGCAAAATTAAAATATACCAGTAAAAAGTACATTCTTTTATACCTACATGCTACTACACCTTTTTGCTACACCACTTTTCAAGTTAATTATCTCTCTCCTAGACCATTATTAAGCAAAAAGGAGTAAACATCTACATCAGCAATATTTTTTCTGCTTTCTGTGACTTTTAGCTAAATGTATGTTTATTATGTAGAAGCAGTAGAGCATGTTAATTTCTCTTGCACAAAATGACAATCAGCCAAGAAGAAGAGGAAAACATGGATAATGATGTGCATGTATCTGCTTATTAATGCTCTGCATGGAGCATGCACAAGCAGCATTTCTGGTAGCCCTGTGTGAAAGTTACTGCTGGTGCACACAAATCAGAGGTACAGAGCACTTCAAATTTCAGTAATTGACTACAAAGTCTACTTCTGCACTCCCTCCTGGGAGCTCATGAGGACATGCATCTGGCACAATGTTAATCATATTTGTTCTGACACACAGCAGTACACCATTTCCCCTGGCAGATTACTTTCTATTACCCAATATAAAAATGGCTGACATCTTCAAAATGCTAATGAGAGATATATCAATTTTTTTAAGAGCTTGGATGGCTTCCAAGTATTTTTAAATGTACTCAACAGATTGTGAAATACATTCAGTATATGGTTATAAATGCAATTTGTTAACTTTCTTTGTTGTTGTATGCCTTGTAATCTACACTAGCAGAGATTAAATATGACTGGATGAGCAAGTACTCCTGAAATATTGGTTTATTATTTTGCTTAATTGTTTGTTTTACTTCAGCTATTTCTTATGCTCTAATTGAACAAAATATATCTTTACAGTTACTACATCAGCTTGCATCACAAAGAAGTCTGGTCCATTGCATTTTGAGCTGGAAAATGAAACTATGATTGGATTACAGAAATAAAACTCTAAACCAATTGGAGTGTGGAAATACTTTTTCTTTCTTATTACACTGTGGTGAAAATGTTCTAAATTTATGCCTCTACCTATTCTCTTTTAAACATTTTCCTAATAGCATCTCTTCCAATTCAGGGGTAATCTGGTTTTATTGCAAGCTTTATCATAACTGAGACACCAATGGCCTCAGCTGAGTATAATGAGACACACTCATGAACAGATTTACCTTCCAAGATAAATATTTGGGATTAGAGCTGTGTTATACCATTCCTTGAACAAAACTATGTGGAGATAGAGGCAAAAAAAATTGCAGCTGGAGATTTTGTCTACACATTCTAATCTGACTGTTAAATAAATAAAGCAAAGTGAAGCAAAGTGGGGAGGGATGGGAAGGAAGGAAGGAAGGAAGGAAGGAAGGAAGGAAGGAAGGAAGGAAGGAAGGAAGGAAGGAAGGAAGGACACTGTAAAATGATCAAAATATTATGGTTTATTCTGTTTTGCAGAGCATCTGCAAGACATTGATTTTGCAACATGGCTAAAAATTTGATGCAATATTGCTTGTAGTGACATCAATTATAGCAAGAAGTGGAACACTCTACAGCAAATTCAATCCTAAGAGCTGCAATATTGTCTTTTCTATGTTTGATGTAATGAACAAAGTAGAACAACATAGTAAAAACAGCTTTTTGTTAGAGATAATTGCATTATTTCCAAGACTGTGAATGTGTTGAGAAAGTGTACATCCTTCAGAATAATCTTTAATTATTATTATTACAACTCCAGGAAGTGGTTTGGGGTTTGTTTCTGTTTGTTTGATTGTTTTGGGGATTTTTTGGAGTATTTTGGTTGGTTGGGTTGGGGTTTTGTTGTTGTTGTTTGGTTGGGTTGTTGTTGCTGTTGTTGTTTTTAATGATCTCAACAGTAATGATGAAAGCATCACAAACAGTAGAATAAATGCATAAATGGCAGAAGAAACATTACTTTTAGCATAAGTGAAAGATAGCTGCTAAAAAGCCACTAAATGCTTAGCCAAGGCAATAACTTTGAGCTACATCAAAAAGTAATAATTGTGTCCACAAAAGTGTGCAGTAAACTAAAGAATTGGCTCCTGAAATTATCCTGTAGAACATAATAAATAATTAAATTAGTTTCCTATTGTAATCATAGTGGAAAAACAGGTTTTTTTGAGTGGTGTAGACTGAATGACGACTGTATGATGTAATTTCTTAGATTGTATGCATTCATTCTGAAAAAGCACCAGTTATAGGCAAAAATATTCTGCTTTATTTCTAAAGTCTCAGCTGTACATCTCAAGACCCTGACATACAAACATTGCCACATTAGGAACAGAGTTTGTTTTTTGTACCCTAAGCCTTTCCTAGTGGTCTCTCAGGGGCTCCTGCATCAGTAACATCCTCAGAGGACAGAAATTAGTGTCAGCACTTCAGCCACCACAGTTTATAACCCAGCATATAAACTCAAATTTACCTTCAGTATGCCTTCAGCTATAGCTTCTGGCTGCCCTCTGGCCCTGCTGTGGTGTGGATGTGTTTTATTGATTCTGATGTGGGAGCAGGAAGTTAGGGCTGGTTAAAGCTTCATTTGTGTTGATAGGAGTTAGCAAAATTCCCATCAGCACATCAATCTTTCAAATCTGTTGGTTGGTGCAGACTGAAATAACAGTTCTCTGAAACAACTGTTTCCCAGCTAGGCCAGAGATGCTTCAGCAGTTTTATTGAAGCCTTATTTTAATAAACAAAATCCTGTGAATATATTTTCGAGAGTTAAGGAGGTGAGGAAGGGCATCTTCCTAAAGCATGCAGATGCTTTAGGTCTCAGTAGCACAAGATCAGTGACTTGACATGAAGGAAACTGCAGCTGTCACACTGAGAAAAACCTCTTTGCCCTTGTGATATTGGGACAAGAAATCATGTTGCTGCATAAAGAGAAACATTATCAATGCCCTATAAATAGATTTTGATAGGTAATAAAGACAAGCTTAGTAACACAAAACATACAAGATGACTAGAATATGTAAAGCTAACAGGATGGTGGGAACACATACCAAATGCATGACTTCTCCTGGAAATGCATGAAATTTCTGCTATGCCCATGGTATAAATTGGTCAAGGATGTTCCAAACACTTTGCTAGAAACCTCAGTTTAGATTTTTAGTCCAGAAAACTTGAAGCTGAATCCAGACATTAATGGATTGCTCCATCCCCAGAAAGAGAACAGTACATGTCCATATTTGAGAAAGACTGATGAAAATACATTGATTTACAGTAGACAAAGGCCAAGCCTTTTACAAAGATTTTTTAATGTCCTCACATGAAGAGTAAATAACCACAGAAGCAACCCAAGACTGAGAAGTCCTATGACACACATTTTGCTCTTCTTTCCAATAATATCTAAATTTCAGGCAAATATTGATCTCCAGTCACTGAATAAATTTTAAAATATCATGCAGAACACCAAGTTCTGTGAGAAGCTGAAGAAATCGGAGGTGCAATCAAACAAAATGCTCTTCAAGAAGTGCCTCTATTTTACTTCATAAAGTGTGTTCCTGATTCTGATAAATATCTTTATGCTATTTTAATGTGTGATAACGCCAATAAAAATGAGATATAACAATAAAATCTAATTGGTTTTAGTAACAAGATTATAATTTATCCTATGTATAATTTTCACTAATACAGAGCTGATGTTTACTGTACAATTTTTCTTTTTAATCAGTTTTATTCTTTTTTTTTTTTTTTTTTTTTTTTTTTTTTTCTGGGTGTGTTAGGCCAGATACACAAAGGATTATAAAACAATTATGACAAATATCATTTTGACATGCATTGTACAGTTGTGGCCATTGAAGGTTGTCATGGTTTGACCCCAGCCATCAACTCAGGATCACTCAGCGATTCACTGACTTCCTTGTTGATGGGATGGAAAAGAATCAGAAGGGTGAAAATAAGAAAACTTATGGGTTGAGATAAAGACATTTTGATAGGTAAAGCAAAAGCCATATGTGCAAGAAAAGCAAAACAAGGCATTAATTAATTTGCCATGGGCAGGCAGATGTTCAGCAGGGCCCCATGACATGTAATGGTTACTTGGGAAGATAAACACCATCACTCTGAATGTTCCCACCTCTTCTTCTTCCCACAGCTCTATATTCGGAGCATGATGCCATTTGGTCTGGAATATTCCTTGGGTCAGCTGGGGTCAGCTGTCCTAGCTGTGTCCCCTCCCAACTCCACTTGATGGTAGAGTGGTGTGAGAAACAGAAAAGGCCTTGGCACTCTGCAAGCGCTGCTCAGCAACAATGAAAACATCCCTGTGTTACCAACACTGCTTCCAGCACAAATCCAAATTATAATCCCACACCAGCCACGGTGAAGAACGTTTGCTCTGCTCTACTCAAAACCACCACAGGGCTGTAGCACACTTGGTAGAACTGTGCCAGGAGAAGAGCAAATATAAACTGTTGGAAAAGTAACAGGTAGCTGTTGACCCTCTCATTAAGTTCAACTAATTTGCTGATAACTTGTTCTTAAACTCTGTACCTGCTGAGTATAAACCACTGCCTTGTTGCAGCTGTGAGATAGAAAAATTGCTGCAGAAAACAAACCAAGTCTGATAAGCGAACTCAGTTGAACCCATGGTCAGCTGATTGCCTGTGATGGGACCTCTTCCAGTTCATAGAAGTTTTGGCACCTGGATAAAGTACTGAAGCATGAGAAATTGTTATCCTACAAGCTGGGATTTTTGCAGTAGATACATTATTTAGTGAAAGTTGTCTTCTCTTCACTGAATAAGTTATGTGAAATAACTCGATTTATATACAAATCACCAAATCAAATACTATTCATTAAGTAATGTATTTGAAAAATAGTAACAAACATTAATTGAACAATCTGCTACGGATCATTTTTGCAGATATTTAAGCAATTTTGGCTCTGGTCATGCAAAAATTGCTCTCTAATAATAGTACCTATATTTATATGGATTCCAACTGAAATTAATAAGACTGAGATTATATCTACTACTACTGTAGTAAAATAAGTTTGCATGTCTTCTCTTGCACCAATGTAATTACAAATGAAATGGTCATTTTTAGTACTACCAAACACATTTAGGCTGTGTGACAAGGAAATCACATGCGAACTACTGTAGTCCTGAATTCTGCTACTTCATTCACTTTGGCCAAGTTGCAATATCACATACATCTTCTATATAATTTATGCATTAATGACAGTGAATTCCATGTGTAGATCATGTGTTTTTACCATATTTTTGAGTCACTGTTAGGATATAGGACATCAAGCTGTCAGTAGAAATACATGCTGCTGGAGACAAGCAGTGATATCAGAGCAGTGTCTTCAGTCCTTTGAGCAAGATGCAGGCAACCTAATCTTGTGGGGCTCAGAGCATTCCTTACTGTGCCAGTCATAAAGGCCTCCAAGGAGAAGGAAACTGTGGAAGAATGTTTATAACTATGTGGATGAGCATGTGACACGATGGGAAATGAAGCAGTGGAACAAAACATGAGTTATCGGTGCTTCTTGAATGGGCTTTACTCTTGCTTTTGTGCCTGGGGGTCCCTCCTGGACAACACTAAATAAATAAATAGAATGCAAAGTTAAGCAAAAGCTTAAGCTATAAGGCTGGGCAGAAGTAGGTGTTTATTCACCTGTTTTTTCTTTTGTTGTCCTCATCTTCAGAGACTTAATATTTTGTGGGGGATATATTTGACATTTGGACAGAGGCATGGCACACAGTTAACATGACGGCAACTTGAGTGCAGAACACCTAAAGTTGATAGAGGTTCAGTGTGTCAACAGAAAGATAAAAAATGGAGTATTAATCCAGTGACTTCAACACACTCTAGAAAGGATGCTGATATTAATATCTCAGTTTTACAAATTGAGAAAATGAAACAAAATTTGACCAGTTTGACCATCTTATGCGACTATCTGCCATTGTAACATTAGATAAAGATTCAATTTCAAGATTCCTAGCCCATGATTTCATCAATATTTTTCAAATAAAAATATTGTGGAAATCATATATTGGAGAGCAAAGCTCAAATCCCATCTTTGCTTCACCCTTTGAAGGAAATGAAAATTTCACTTTGCAAAGTGAGTGGTCATTTGAAAAAATTACAGGATATTCTGATTTGCCAAAACTTTTCTATTCAAGTTTCTCCATTCTCCACAGATAATCAAAGTCTTCAGAGAAGTCTTCTACTCACTGCAGTTTCTGTGTCCATAGGAAGAGTTTTAAGAAAGTTCATGTCAGAAGGTTTTTGACACAGTTACTTATAATACATTTCAGGCAGGAACTTCTGGTTCAGTATCTAGTTCAGATCAAGCAGACTTTATATTTGAATCTGAATCTCTCATCTGCTAGGTGCATACAAATTTTAATGACCCTGTTTTTTAGAAAGGATAGTGTCCTTGCGTGGTATAGAAACTATTGAAAAGATCAGAGAAGAGTGACCTCTCAACATGCTTGTTTTAAACAGGAAAGAAAGTTGAGTTTTCCTGGTAAAATCAGAAAATGTCAAATTCCACAGAGTTCAAAAATTATTTCAGAATAAAGGAAAAGTATCTGCATTCCACAAACCATATAGGAAAAATATCTAAATTCACTAGAGGTTTGTTCCTTTTGAAAAATAACATGAAAACCTCTACTGACACATAAAGCAGATTTTTTTGACAGTACTGACTGCCTACCCAATGCCTATAGATTTCCTAGATTTATCTACATTTGAAAGTAAAAATAGTGACACCTGTTATCCTGAACTGTGGCAAATGCCACAGAAGAAAACAAATTCTGTGAGCATTCACAGAGATTCACTGCTTCATTGCTTTAAAATTATTTACTTCATTTTCATCTGTTAAGGCAAAGACATTAAACTCACCACCAGAGTTAGGTAATACTGGAGAAGGAAGAAAACAAATCTCAGACTTCTCATCTGACCTGCAGAAGCCTTTGCTGCTGCTCCACAGTGTCTGTGCTAGCGTGACTCTCTGGGAGTCATGGCTGATCACTCAATTAACATTTCTTGTTCTTGCTGCTGCACTAGACAGCCCCAGATGTTCCATGAATAAAATAATTGTAGTGTCCCTGAGAGTGTCAATTTTTATTTGTCAGTTCTCTTTCAGCTGAGAAGAGGAATCTCCTAGAGCTCATCCCAACTCTTTTAAAGCTGGTCTGGCCACCTTTTTGCCTGTGGTTTCTGTCCTGTAGGATACCCACAAACAGAAGATAGAACATTCAAAGATTTGTTCATTTCAGAGTCATGCCAATGAAAGAACAGATTTGTATGCAAGAGGCTATTTGCAATTTATATTTTAAGAGTAGTCAAACCCTAAAAAAAGTTTAGTGCTTGATTTCACTAGTTACTCCCTCACCTTTTTCAGGATTCAGACCCCTGTACCTGCAATGTAGCCAAATAAATGCACAAACTGCTCTCAAGGGTGTCCTGATCTGAGCTGTAGATTTCATTTCTGCTCTCTGTTTTACTCAATATTTCCCTTTTGTAACAGACAAACTAGAAATAAATTCAATGCAATCCCAGCTAAAATATCCTGAAGAAGGCTAGTACGAAGTTCTAAACTGTGTTCTTCCAAATAAATCATACTCATCAGAAGAGACTGATGTCCCGCCATTAATTAATGTAATTACTTTTACATTTATAAGAATTCTTTTAGATTTCTATGTCTGAATTGCTGCAAATTCTATAGAGAGCTGTTATATCATATTATTTAGACATTCCTGATATGATGCCATAGATTTTATTTGGCATGTTATTTTCTCTTTCCAAAGAATGTAAAAGAATCAAAACAGCAATAGCTAGGAAACCACTTTATTGAATAATAAAAAGGTCTAAGTGGGACAGAACATAGAAATTCAGAATATATGAAATGTAAGTAGTCAGGATGAACATGAGAAGGAAAGAAAATAAAAAAAAAAAAAGAAAAAATATCTGACACCATATTTAAAATAGAAAGCTATTATTTTAACAGAGTTTTAGAAGAAATTTTAATGTAACCATTTACATAAGGAGGAGTTGTCACTAGTGGTGTGAAAATTTCCTGACTGGAAAAAAGTTAAGTGTCTATATGATAAGCCTGTAAGATAAGCTTTACTGTTGTATTTGAGGAGGGGTGGAAAGTGTTAGGAAAAGCTTTCCACTTACAGGACTGTTTATTCTCAACTTTGGTTCACTAATTTAAATGTCACAGTAGAAGGTTTTTATCTCTACCTGTGTGAAAAGTGCAGGCAGGCATTTCACTTAATCTTCAGCTTGTTTCTGTGCAATGATTAACCTGGGTAAAACTTTAAATAGCTATTGATCATTCCATTACCTAAGTACCTAATGGAGCAGGGGTTAAGTTTATGGAAAAGTAACGAAGTTTTGCCTGGTTTTATCCTCTAGATTCTGATCTCTGAATATATTGTCTCAGATCTACAAATATGTATGAACTTGGGTGTAAATTATGTCCCTGAAGCCAAGGATATTATTTACTTACTTAACATTAAATATGTATTTAAGAGTTGTGATAGATGAAGGTCATATCTAATATAGCACAATCAAGCTTAAATGAAGTTAGTGTTAAACTTTGTACTAATTTATGATTCCTATGGTTAAGAATGTATAATTCCTATAGAGGAATTGAATTTTCATATGACAATTGAGAAATTTTTTTAACTTTTTTTGTAGATTGCCGCTTTTTAACTTCTCTGTTTCGATCAGATATGTGTTTTAATTTTAGAGTCAGAGGAGGTTTGAAGAGCAAAAAGTACACAGGAAACTTAAACCAAAAAGTTACATTAGAAAAACTTGCACACTTCTTCTGCATCATGAAACTGTGAAGTTCACTGTTATAGTGTGAGTGTTCACAGACATAGTGTGATGATATTCTTTTTACTCTAATAGTATTTATTATTCCTAAGTATGCTACTGGGAACTCCTAGTTTCCTTTATATTTAGTGAATAAGACCAAGTTTTAGAAGCAGACATCTAAGAATATCTGGAAAATATTAGTTTCTTCTCATTTGGTAGAAATCAAAACAGAATGATTTGCTCATGTTTAATCACCTTTATCACCTTTAAAACTAAACAAGATCAGTTCAGTCAAGAACATCCCATCATCTTTCTACAGTGATCATTTATTTAATTACAGGTAACAGTGAAAGGGATAAAGCAGTCCTCAGTGTTCATGACTGCAGAAGACTGTATGTTCTTGCTGGTATTTTTGAGCCAATAAAACTCAGTTCTTATACTAGCTCAAATAACAAATGGGTCACTCCACTTGCTAAAGAAGAGACCTAGAACCTACTGAGATTTAATGTATGATATGTTTTTCCCTGAGAGTAGAACTTGTTAACCTTTGTCAGGGAAAATTGAGAAAAGACAATCTAGTTAAATAGGATTTGGTTTTCCACTCCTTTTTATAATCAATGTATTCAAAACACTTTCTAAGCTGTTATTCTTAATGTTGCTATATTGTAATCATATTTTACACAGGAATAGATTAAGCTGTAGCTATTAAGGTTCTCTTTCTCTCTGAAAATCCTATCCTATAAAACCTGCTTCATTGAGTAAAGATAAAAGAGTAGGGCACTGGCTTTTCTTCCTAATTTTGGCCATGACTACAGAAATAATATCTACAGCACACAGCAGTGGTTTAGATGGGTAGGTTTCAACTGAATGCCTCTTCTTACAAATTGAGCTTGGGAACATCCTAAAATCCAAGCCTTTTATACTTCTATTAATTTATATGGCCACAAACTACCTATATTTTATTTAGGGTAAGAATGGAGGAATTAAAGAGACCCATTTCATGTTGTATTCAGAACTTTATTAAAGTTTAATAATACAAAAACTGTGTTTCATTGCATGTATCATTACTTCTACCTTCCATCATTCTGTCTCTCTCCATTCTTGTCAAGCCAGGACATCACTGGAAGTACAGAGTTTGTAAGATTGATTTCTGCTTGTGATACATTCCTAATCCTTGATTTAAAAGAAATTTAAAAGTTTTTAGCAAGATTTCATTTAAATAAGTATTGAGAATTCAGGAATGAATTCAGATCAGCATTCAGATTATTCATTGTATTGGAAAGATGTGAGAGGTGCGTATTGCAGGGAGAGAAGAAATCCCCACAACAGTATTCTAGAATATGAAATATGTGTATTCCAACAGGCAGGTTATCTGCCATTATTTTTACTCTATATAGATCTTAAATTATAGTTCAACTGTTACTGAAGTTGTTGTTATCAATGGACATTCTATCAGTACTATAATTTGGATTAATCCGTTCCTCATTGCTTAATTGACTTGCAGGTTTTGCAAATGCTGCAAATAAATTGCAGCTGCACTTTCCTCAGCTGCACTTTCCTAAGTGCAATGTAAGCCATGCCAGCATCTAAATACAGCAATGTTACTGTTAAAATTGCCAGCACTTATACTTTTAGATATGAAGACTTATGTGTTAAAATACTGAAAATACATTTCCCGTTTGATTTTAACTTGATATGAAGAAAAATACTAATTGTCTACATATACTTTTTTACTAAGCATAAATTATGAAAACAAGCAAACATAACTGTTACCTGTTGTTGCTGGGTTTGGATGTTTGAGTTGTCTTTGGAGTCTTTTTTAGTTTAAGCCACTTATAAATCTTATTATGATTAGCCTAAAAATCCTAAATATGAGAAAAAAAATATAACTATTCAAATGGTTCCTCTATACTAAAAACTCAGGTTTGCTTTCTCCTGCCTGCTGGCTGCATATGCCAGTTATGTCTAGTCTCTCAGGCAGTAAACTCCTTGGAGCAGGAACTCTTGTGCTCTCCTTTAAGGGGCCTACACAATGCAAAACCTATTTGATTTAGCCTCCACGTTCTCTGCAGTATATATTGTTTATATTAATATTCAGCTGTAATAAATAGGTGATTAAGGTAATTTTTATTTTATACATGGCTTTGGGAAAGACATGAAATTATCCAATTCGCTACAGCTCAACACAGTATTTAGGTGGCATTTGTTTCTCATTTTAAGAAAGGCATCAATACATAAATTGTTAGGGATTTTTGAGAGGATGAAGCAAAATATGTGTGCCATGCAGTCTGACCACTGACCACAGGGCAGTTATAATGCTGGTACCACCTCATCAGCCCCAGCTCCAATATTTGCTGTTGTAAGCACCAGCTGACTCTAGGTCTATAAAGTGACCTGAGCTTGGTCTTTCTTGGACTACACACTTCTTAATTTCTAAAAGTCTTCACCTTTCCTGATATAGGAAAACAATTTAGATTTTCCCCTTCCTTGTGGACTTGCATTTTAACAAGACAGTTTTGCTTCTTCCATGGTAGAATTCCATTTCTCAACAATGTGGGAAGCTTTGATCAGGGAAGCAGATTTCATGCTTCAGTAATACAACTCAAAGGCCTGAAGCACAGATTTTTTTTTTGCAGAAGGAAGATACTGAAATTACAGTATTTTCCTTCATCTTTTTGGACTACAAAAGCTCAACTAGTAAGGAACATGAATTCTTTCAGCTATAAGATCTCTAAATGCTTTATTCTATGAACCATTTCCACATACTTGTTTCACTAGACCTGAATGCACTAAATCTTTTGGCATGTGTACATTTACAGTAAATTTGCAAAAGATGTGCTATTATCTGTGCATAGAGAGAGAGAGACCTTTTAAAGAAAATAACAATACTTTGAACCCTGTGGAATCAGTCAAGGATTAATTTCATGTACACGAGTGATGCTACTAGCTGATCAACTTGTACATGTTTATGATCAGATTTCTCTAGAGCATTAATTTGCCGTAGCTCATCCTAATGGGAGATATAAAAATTACCATAAGCACTCAAAAAATTTTAATGGATACAGAAATTACTTTGAAATTTCAACGATTTGCATTTCTGTATCTGGTCACACCCAAAGAACTAGCAGCTATTCTTCAAAGCCATTAGCAGAATACCCAAACCAAGGAAAAAAATTGGTACCACCTTTGACATGGATTGTCTTATTTTTGGAAAGTCAGCACAGGACTGCTCATTCAACTCAGAACAAAGTCTAGGTACAGATGTAATACTTGGCTTAGGGAAAACAGCAAAAGTATGTGGCTCAAATATTTATTAGTGAATATACATGCATAGGTAATGATGCAGGAAAACACACATAATCTTCATTAGTTGTCTGCTAGATGTAAAGAAGCCATATTCTATGATTCTATACTGAACACCTTTCTTTCCTCAAACTAATGCCAAACTGCTTCCTGTTCATGGTAAGTCTTTGAAAGAAAAAGAAAAAGGGGAGGTGGTAGTCTCCATTTACATGCAGCAGCATTGAACTGCAAGCTGTGGACCGCACAGTCAGTATGATTTGAGTTGGAGAGGAACTTAAAGATCATCTTGGTCCAACCTTCCAGTCCTGGGCAGGGACATCTTTCACTAGACCAGGTCTCTCAAGCCCAATCCAGCCTGGCCTTGAGCACTGCAGGAATGCAGAGCACACAACCTCTCTGGGAACCTTTTCCAGTGCCTTGCCACCCTCACAGTGAAGAATTTAGTCCTGATATCTAATCTAAACCTCTCCTCTTTTAGCTTGAAGCCATTACTGCTCGTCCTATCACTACATGCCCTTGTAAAAACTCCTTTTGCACCTTTTTTGATGACTCTTTAGGTACTGGAAGATTATTATTTCTATCATCAGTCTTTGTGGATGCTTGTGGCATCTGAGCAGAAGGAAAAGGAAAGGATGTATTCTCCCTCTGTCTCAGTCCTTCCTACAACACCTCCCAAATCACCTGAGCAGAGCAATGAATTGGATGGAGTGCATTCCTATCAGGTTTGCAGCTGGCAGCAAACTGAGGGGACCTGCCAATGTACTTGAGGTCATGGCTGCCATCCAGAGGGGCCTTCTGGAGAAATGGGCTCAAAGCAGCCTAATGAATAAAAGGGCAAATGCAAATCCTTGTACATTTTTAGCTGTGAACAGGCCCTTGGAACAGTACAGACAAGGATGGGGGACAGATTTGTAGAACAGCCCCTGGAGATCCTTGCAGACATTGGGTTGGGTGTGAGACAAGAGAGTCTGCTCTGGCAGTGAAGGCAGCCAAGAGCATCCCAGACTTTTGTGACACAGCCTGTCAATTAGGCAAGTGATTATGTGCCCAGAACTTGCTGGGCTGTCTTGAGCTCCTGCCCAATTTGGCCTTCCAATAAGGAGGACACAAATATACTGGACTGAGTTTGGCACGTCTTATTGGCAGGGCAACATTTGCCTTGTCAGGAGAGGCTGAGGGAAGCTGCTTCTTCCTCCTGGAGCAGAGATGACTTCAGGAGGAGAAGGCAGCAGCCCTCAACACCTACAGGGAGGGCACCAAGAAGGTGGAGGGCAAAGGACAACAGGTCCTGTCTGAAACAACAAACCTATGGCCAGATATAAGAAAAAAACTGTTTCATGATGAGAACATGTTCATAAAATGTCTATGGTTACTTATTTCCAAGGCCAAATTAACCAAGCCCTGAGTAATCTGTCTGCCCTTTCAGTTCGTTCTGCTCTGATCGGGAGGCTGAACAAAACATCTCCTGAGTTTCCTTCAACCTGACCCATCCTATGAGCAGCCTGAACCAACAGGGCTTACATGACTGAGAATGGTTTTCACCAAGGAAAGACTTTGTGGTCTTTGGGAGAAATTGGAGTGTAGAGTTTTTTTGTTTGTGGGTTTTTGTTTTGTTTTGGGTTTGTTTTGTTTTGGGCTTGTTTTGGTTTTGTTTTTCTGGTTTTTGTTTGTTTGTTTTTGTGGGTTTTGTTGTTGTGGGGTTTTATTTTTTTTGTTTCTTTGGGCTTTATTTTTATTTTTGGGTTTTTCCCTGCAACACCTCTTCTCTGCGGAAAACAGAAATTTGCTGAGATAAAGTGGAATTACTGTGTCCCAGAGTTTTGGCCCCAGCACAGGGATGACAATTATCCATGCACGTCTCTGGACCCAGCAGCTGGAGGGTGCTTCCCAGTCCAAAAGTTCACACACTCATATAGGAAATAGAAAGGCATGGAAAACAAATTTGTAAATTTGGCTGATGATCTTGGTGCAGTGGCACAGTAGCTGCTATTTGAACAATCTTCATTATTAGAAGAGAGACCTGCAAGCTGCACATAAAGGATTTAGGGAGTCCTGTTGCTATATCAAATTGCATACCTATCTACATCATAAACATATTTTTTTTAATTCTGAGCCATAATTGAACTTCCAATATATTCTCTGAATGTATATTACTTTATTCTTACTTGTAATATTACAGAATTTTGAACAATGATTTACTAGTCATATGATTTTGGCTTTGAAAAAAAATTTTATTCTCTCCCTATCCCTATTTGTCAACAAAATGCATTACAGTATAAACATTTTTCTTATTTAAACACTTAGTTTAGCTACTTTTGATAGGGAAAGCTAATCCACTAACCTATGCCAGGCTATTTGTGTTCTGGGCACACAAGCCTAAAGTAAATTTATTTATTAGTTTGATTACATGGGGAATTTAGTATATATCACTTCTGTTCAGGAAATCACTTAGCTTACAGAATTGGCAGGACATATTTTCAATAAACAAAGATGTCAAGTTTTTTACTATGATGACATTGTATCCACCTGAAACATACAAAGCAAATTTCTGGAAAGCTGGAAGTGAAGACTGCTTGGGGTTTTTTCCTTTGGTTGGTTTTTTGCAAGTGCAGCAGCACTGAATCACAAAAAGGAACTGATTTGCATGTATAGAGAAGGCAATCAGACGGGTGTATCCTCAAATGACATCAGCATTGGGTTGTGCATCATAAATGGGATGATTAAATGATGGCTGTAAGTAAATGAAGCAATACATAACAGGTTAGCAGAAACATTGTAATGACTGACCTAACAACACTGGCACAGACATGAAGGTAAGTCAGGATGCATTTAGAGGTGGCATATGACATGATGTTATTATTAATAGTCATTTACAAGCTTTATTAGTCTTTTGTTCTAGAAGCTACTTTTGAGCTTAAACAAAAGTTTGAGTCTGATACAGAAATTTCTGGGCAAATATATCATCTATATTACACAAGCGGTCAAATTATTTAGATTGGTCCCTTCTGGTCTGAAAATCTGCAACTTGACAAATGCATTGTAATTAACCTAATGAGTTGCTTTAGGTATACATGGCAGTACAAAGGAAGGCTACGTGAAAGCATGCAGATAGGTGATGACCAGAATGGTGTGTTACCTTCACAGGTTTCTGACTCTGGACATCACTCTGTTGTGGCATAACAAAGAACAATTTTTGAACTGTGAGGCAAATGTTTCTAATCCATTTGGGTTCTTATAATTTGAACCTAAATGTGTGGTGGTCATTCACAACTTCTAATGAAATTGGGAAATGCAGATACTTAGCAGACATAAAAATCATGCTCATAAAAATCAGTAGGTGTCTATTTCCAGAGATAAAGTTGGATGATAATCTCATAATTAAATTAAGAATCCTATCTAGTGTAGGTCTGGTTTATGGTACACATAAAATTTAATGGAACATTAAGCAATGGACCTATTTTATTTAGTTCTGCTGGTATCTTATACAAAGAATTTGTGATTTTGAAGGCATTTATGGCCTAGCAAACAGAGTGTAGACAGCATGCAGACTTTAGCTGCTTGGCTATTCTAATGGCCTCATGCAGTAGTTTAAAAAGACAAACATATTTCATTGCAGTTTATTCACAGATAAGTTGATCAGATATACATTATCTTATTCTCAGATAGAAATACTTTGTATGGTCTTAATCACTGAAACAAATTGTACTGAGGGCTAATCAGATGAGAGTAGTCTAGGCCAATGTAATGTTGCTTCCCCAGGCCTTTTAGAAAACATCTGAGATCTTGCGAAATATTTAAGCAGCTTAATTAAATAAAGCAACATTTAACTGTGTTAAAATTGGAGCATCCTTTCTTTAAGGAGTTTTTTGCAGAGGATGTTGGAATCATCATTATAATTTTATTTTAACATTTGAAATAGACTGAAATAGAACTCATTTGAAACATGAGTTCACATTTTTTCACAGTTTGAACAGTGTTCAAAATGTTGTATGCCTCAGAACTTATCTGAAGTAAACATGGCTCAAGAAGCAATGAACATATTTATTTATGCTAGTTTACATTGTTTTCACTGTACTGAAACTTATATTATCCTAATGGCTATTACTGCTTAGTTGTAATTTCTATTATTTATTGCAGCTAGTAACATACTTTGTTACTCATATCACCCTGTTCTTCAGTTTGATCTGTGGATTGAAATTTTCCCCGTTGTAGAACAGGGTTGCATTTTGATGCTTTGCAGACAGTTGATGTAGGGCAGAGAGTAAGAAGGAAAAGGTTCTGACTTTTCCCGAGCAGAACATTTAAGTAGTTCCTTGAAGTTAATTCCCATTTTAAGTGGCTTACCCAGAAGTTATTAGCTTAAGTATATGATTCAAGATAACCTTTTACATGTGTGATGAACTGAGTCAGCGTTTTGAAAATGTGGAGCTGAATTTATTAATGCATCATATAGACATAACAATGTATTTTTGTAAGATACATTTATCAAATGAGATTAGCTGAATTTTAAGTAAATGGTATTCTATAGTCTCATATCAAATCTGAAAAGATAGAGACATAAGTTAGTCACAGAGCAATACAATGTTCCTGAAAGAGACTGAATTTTATAATGTGCTTCTTGAGCTCTCCATTTTGGAAAGCAACTCAATTTCCCATTAAAAAATAGTTAATTTTTCTGGTAGGAATAGTACGTGGTAGGTACCCAGGTAGGGAAAACAAGTATCAACCCTAAAGGAAATAATTTTAAGCACTATATACAATTTGATCTATAACTATGAAGTCCCTTTGGCATTAACATTTTGGGAATTTAAGAGTAGTTCTGAAAGGCCATGATTAAGTAACAATGATTAAAGTCTAATTTGTTTTTTAATTGGTAGCCATAATGCAAAACAAAGGTTAGTTCTATCCTTTAGACTCAATTCTCATACTATAACAGATTCATGAAGTGTTGCTCTAATGAAGTCAGATTTATTCTTCATTTACACAAAGAGAGAAGAGTTAAGTCCTGTAGTGTAGCACAGACCTTTGGTACCTTAAATTTAATATTTTACTTTTACTTTGGAATACTCAAATGTATTACCACTTCATTCTTGTTCCTCTTCAGCACATAATTTCTGTAAGCATAAAAGAAATGTTCTTCCCTCAGGATTCTATCAGAAAGACTATCGTAGCTGAAGACTGAGGAGTTTTGCAAGCACAGACAATATGGATGAGTTGATACACATTTTATACTTTCAAGTAAGATTAAATGGGTACCCCTACCGCATCGTTGCACAGGCTGCTAATATCATGCTACAATCTTGATCAGGAAGGCTTGAGAAGCACTTATTGATTCTTACTGCAGGACTGCAATTTCTGCTAGTCTGCTTTCTGTATCCTACAGGATGTTGTGCTAATGATTTCATTGCACACAGCCCATTCATTTCTAATGAAGGCTTCATTTGAGATTTGAATGTTTTCCCCTACATTCTTTCTTTTTTCACATAGTTATAGAATAACACACAACATAAAACAAGTAGAATATATATTTCAAGCCATTATTTTTCTATTTTCACAAACTTACTAAGTGGAAGCAATCACTTAATATTTTCTTACCAAGAAAGAAAAAAAGGTCAGCACTGACCTCTGCAAATCTGATACAATCTATATTTATTTTATACTGGATAAGTGAAAGTGATTTTTCATGGGGTGCTAATCTTCTGCTACATTATAGTATGTGAAAATGTGCTCCAGACTGTGAACTTGTGTCTCCCTTAACAGATGCCCCACTGAATTCTGTCACATTTAGTATCTCAAGGACATATTGTCTGCTCTTCTCAGGTAAAATAATATCTTGCTCCGTTAGCTGTCCCCTTCATATCTGAAGACTTGCTATTGAATAAAGTAGTAGATTAATATAGCAGTGAGAATGCTTTATGTCCATTGACCATCATTTATTTCTGCACTAAGTATTTAAAAAAAAGCATAAGGTCTTTTTTTTTTTTACCCCAGGTGTTAGTGCATCTGCGTTCCAAACCCAAACAGTATGTGTTATTATAACCATAACAAAATGCTGGATGATAAGAGGTTTCACTGCATCTGGGTAAATCACTGCACAGAGTCCCCCATAATGTCCCTAAAACTAGAAAAGAACAATTACAATTCCATAATTCAACTAATTCTTCTTATCACGGACAATATTATGAGTAGATTCATCTGAACTTGGCTGCTTGGCCTGAAGACGGAAGTTAAGATGATGAAAAGAGTAATATTCACCTAATCAAAATCGAAGACTACACTTTGTCCTTTTTGTACCAAGACTCGACTTTTCACTCCTGTTCCAATTTATGTATACCAAACAAATTGGATTAAGCCAGATGAAAATTTCTCAAGTTTCTGATCACAGTATGTGGGGCATAATTTGTTACAGGATTTGTATAGCATAAATGCCAAAGGTTACTTCATAGCATTTTGGACAGCCTTCTGGTCCAGTTAATGTTAGGAGAAGTCAATATTCCCATAAGGTCATAAGTGACCTGCTGGCTAATTTAGGCACCTAAGCCAGAAGCATAAAGTTATACAAATGTAAATATTCCCCCATGCCACTTCAGTCACTTGCATGATCCATAAATTCTACTCTGAACATATGGAGACAGAATAGAAATCTGATGTAGTGTTACCTACAGTCAGAAAAGCTGCACTATTTTATTCATTTATTTCACTCCTCTTCTTTCTAGTTTTGTCTGGTCTATTCTACTCCATTCTGTTCTAATTATATTTATTTTATATAGTATATGTGCAAAAATAATGCATGCAAATCTTATATACTTTTACATATAAATACTTAGAACCACATATTATGCAGTTACTTATATTCTTATGTATTGCATTATATTCTGCATACACGCACCCCTCCCCCAATATGTATTTTGGGTTTAATGTTCCAGCCTTTGAGGACACATCTGTAGAATTAGATTTCAATTTTCTAATTTCACCCCTCTTTCCACTGAGAAGTTATGTTACAGGAGAATGGAGAGGTAGAAAAACACTGTGACTTCAAAATGAAAAGCATCTTTTTCTGCTTATTATCACCTCATATAACACAGAAAACTTTATTAACAGAAAATATACACTATGTATTTCCTTAAAGGAAGTTAAGTCTTTGGTGGATAAAGAAGAGAAGCAGGGTAAAAAAGAAATTACATGTATGAAATGCATGACTCCTTTTTAACTGCACGTATTAAGACCAGATGAGAAAGTAGAAGGCAGCATCCAATTGAGAAATGAATTAGGGAATGACAAAGTGAAATGACTGTATTGCAATAAACAAAGAACAGAGGCAGGAAGTGAATGAAGCATCAATGAAAATAGTGCTAAGGTAAATGGATGCCCCATTACTGAGGATGCTTACAGATGTAATCTCTCAAGATGACATTCTCCAGAGAAATCTTGCCTCCAGTAATAACAGCCAGGCAGTTCTTAGCTGAACTGTTTGGATTAGAACCCCCTTCTTTGTCAAGGGCTTAGAGTTTTCCCAGTTTTCCTTGACTGGTAAAGCAGTTGTGGAAAGCCCATATGTAGACAGACCCCTTTTTATTATTATAAAATATTATTTATTATATTAAGGAGATCTTTGTGTTTTGAGGACAACATTCACAGAGGGAAGACATATAAAAGTGTAAGGAAGACATTGTTGTAAGATTTTCAAGCAGTAGAAGTGTCTCTTATGCCAGGGTGAGAGCAATGGGCCAGGCAAAGAAAATGGAAAAGCCAAATTATTGGTTGGCCTGAGAGACAGCTGTTAAATCTAAGGGAGAGCAAATGAGCAAGAACGTTACTTAGCATAAAACACAAAGGCTTTGTCTGAAATTCCTGAAGAATGTGTTAGCCTGGATGGTGATTGTGAACAGCCTGCTTTACTAGAGTGGTCTTATATGTACTTTGTAAACAAACATACTCCCCTGAAAAGTGAGTCTTGGAAACACAATAGGTGTTACACAAAGATATTAATTCTTGGCATGTTTGGACCATCAGACAGTAAATGTTGAGGAAATGGATCTAGAGTATTCATAACTGTAGACTGCCAAGTTGCCCCTCAAAGAACATCTCTTACAAATATGTTTGAAAGAATCAATACAACGAAATATTTATTGCTGTTATTAATGAAAACTATGTTGCACTAAAACATATCTTTTGAAATATTCCTCTTTTGTTTCTTACATACAGCACAGACTAGAAAGCAGACTAGAAAGCATGTCCTAATATTCAATTAGTCCAGTGTTTTTATAGGCAGGAATTGAAGGGTTGAAAATGGAAATAAATTATTTTTAAAGGAAGTAAACCTCAAATTCTCAGCAATACTATCTCCAACACAGATTTCATTTCTCTAGTTTCAATTCTTCCTCAGGAAAATCAACAGAGAATTTCTTAGCTGTTAAATTAAGAAATGTAATAAAGAGGCAAACGACCCAGTATGCTTTATTAATTTAATTAAAAAAAATATTTGTATTTCCAAAATTCTATGGTGCAAGAAGAGAAAAAGCATCATGTTTGGGTTTTAGAAATGACATTCAGTGTTTCCAGACTTTAATTTATATTTTATAGGTCAATGTCAAAGCTAAGCTGTACTGACAACATTCTACTTCAAGGAAATGTGGATATTTTGCTAATGATGAGACGTTCTTCAGCTCCAGACTCACAAACAGATCTAACCACAATAGTGATCTCTGGAAAGCAGAAAGTTGTTGATACTGGCTTCTTGAAAATTTCATGTGCCCTCAGGCTTTGCCTGGAGGTTAAGCCCTTGGGTGAGATACAATCACTAACAATCACTTCCTGTTCTTCCAACCTTCCTGGTCAAAGCCATGTTTCAGTGTGGTGTTTATCAATTTATGCATCTGATTGGCAAGAACCAGATCTACATTTTTAACGAGATCCAAAATTTATTCTGAATTATATTAAACTGAATCATGGCAGTTGCGCTGGTGTTGGCTCCAACATGAACAGTGTGAAAAGGGAGCGAAGGATTCCAGCCTTGAGCCTTCTGGAAGAGACCTTCTCAGCTGAGCCTCCTGCATGGTGCCAGCCTCCAACAGCCCAGCAAAAGTCAGGATGAGCTCAGAGTAAAGTTGCAGAGCCTGACATTGGAAACCTGCACAGTGGGAAGTAGGTTCCACTGCAAAGGAATGTAGGAGCCTGAATTTTTTCCTTGGCATGCTGTTGTCTCAGAACAGTCTTGCATCAAAGTAGTGAAGACGTGAAGAAAGTCTGGGCTTGAATCAGGATTCAGCCTTTTTCATGTAGCTTTTTGTGGAGCAGCTAAAGCAGTCTGTATTCCCATAAATCATTTCAGATGTGTTCTCTTCCTAAACATGAAACATTTAGCAGCTGCTGCCACTATTGATGACCTCCTTAAAATAATGCTAAGCAACAATATTAGCTTTATTATGTGGCAATACTGGATTAGTTTATTCTAAGACAGCATTTTTGCCATATAGGATAAGACCAGGGATTAATATTACTTTTTTTGCTGTAAGGAAATGTGAAAAATTATTATTTCATAATAAAATGTATCTATTTTCTAATAAACACACTTTTTTGTTTGTTTAAATGATAACTTCCCATCTGCAAGTTATCAGTCTCTGTGCTTTCCTTTTTTTTATGAATTTCATGGTTTATTTCACTTGACAAATATTTACCTTCTATTAACCACTACAGGCTGAGTCCTTGACAAAATGAGGCATTTCAAAAACAATCTTGACCCCCTCGTAAAACAAGGTTCCTCTCAGTATGACGCAAATCTTGGCCTCTTCATCAGCACTTGCAACACAGTTGACTCATGTACCTGACTCTTCCCATACCTGTTCCTCATAAGATTACAAGTTTCATTCTCCCAAATAAAAGCCAAGGTAAAAGAAAATAAAGCACAAGTCCCAACACTCCAGTGAAAAGACAGACTGCTAAGAGCAGCGAGAAGCCTGAAGCTTCTCTGTTTTCTCTGTACTATGATGTACTCCATTTTCCTTCCATTGATGGAAGGAATACATACTGATGATGTACTCCATTCCATTCCATTACTTCACAGAATTACAGAATATTCTGAGTTTGCAGGGACTGGACCTATAAGCATGATCCAGTCCAACTATTAAGTGAATGGCCCATACAGGAATTGAACCCACAATCTTGGGAACCCTGTGCTAATCTGCTATGCTAATCTTGAAGGCATTTTTCAGACTTGCTGCTTTGTGAAAATATTACTAACACTTAAACTGATTTCAAGAATTCTGGCAAAGAGAACCTATGTTTTTGGTGAAAATATTTCTGCCATAAATTCTTGACTTTTTCACAAGTATATAACATGCTCTGGAGTGGATTCAGGTTGCCTACATGGGGCCAAGCCTGTGGCCATTTATTAGCCTTTCTCATAAAAGAAAGATAATGTCAAAAAACTGATATCACTTTACAAGGGCACCTGGGAAGTCCACCTACATTCAAGGTAGTTCCTTATTTTTTTCCCATTTGTTTTCACTGTTCAGACTAGCATAATTCCCTCATGTAACCTCAGGTTGATTTCATTATTTTATTTTCAGGGTGGAGCACTACTATGATTATTTTCGGTAAACTGCTGTAGAGTGAGATTGTGAAAGAGAGGGTGAGAGTACTCAGCTGTGTAATTCTGGCACAATGAGCAGTTTCAAGGGATCAAAATCTTTGCTGTGATTTAGAGTGAGTCACTTTGGAAATTGTCCCATTTTACATAGAAATCTTCCTTTCCCCCTCTCCTTCATTCATTTCCTAAGCACTGGGTACAGCCCATTCAAGTTCAGGCTCTTGCCTGTAAGCCACATTGAAGGCAGGTCAAGAAGCAGGGTCCTGCCTGCAACGCTTTTCCTTCAAAACAAGAAATATTAATTCCTCCTTATTTCCAGGATATTTGAGGTGGTATGAGTTGACGAACTGACTTCCTTAACATCTGGGACTTTGAAGACTAAACTTATCTAGTATAATCACAAAATATTCTTACTGCACACAATGGATACTGTGGTGTGATTTATGCCTTAATAGAAATCTACAAAAACTTAACAAGAAAAGTTGTTGGGCAGATATGTTTTCACTTTTTTTTTTCTCTCAATAACACATCCCAAATTCCCACTACTTACAAGCTGGGGCAGCTACATATCACTCCATTAAGTTACTCTGGATCATCAGATATTGTCAACAAATATATGTGACCTGGTTGCCTGCAGCATAATTCAAGCAGAAGATGTTAAATCCTAGGAAGAAATTAACGTGTTAAGGAAAAAAAACAAAAAAACCCCTAAATATATCAACAACAACAACAACTAAACCAACCAACCAAGCAAACAAAAAGCCCCAGAGAAAAACAAAGGAAGAGTTTAGAGATCAACCATTAAGAGAGTTCAGATTATTACTGTCTGGTAGAGTGACCATCATTTTTGGGAAGCCAGACCACTGCCCTACAAAGAAAACTGCTGGGCATATTCTATGGAGAATATTAGAAAAAAATCAAATAGCCATTTGATCTAGCAGCTCTTTAAGGGAAAGAAAAAGTGTTGGAACAGATTGTGCTGTCTCAATATACATGAACTTCAATGCTATTATTTGTGGTATCAGTGCAGCAAGGTACCTAAACTGCTGTATGACTAATACTAGGAAAGATTAATATCATGTCTTGGATGTCCTCAGCATTGTGAATTACAAAATCTTGATTTCGAATGTGCTATTAAACAATATTTCTGAATATTCACTTTCCAATTACATTTACTTTCCATCTTGACTCTTTTTGCAAACTAAGTAGCACTTAATCTTGCAGGAAGTCTTGTCAAAATGGGTTTTTACTTATAATCCACTGTAATTAAGATAAATAAATGTTGGCTTTCCCTAACAGAGAAAATGTTCCACTCTATGCCGTCCCTTCCTATTTTCTCTTAGAATCACATGCTAATCAAGAGTGCCTATAGTTCAGCACTTGAACTGATTGCAGTCTCAGTATTTAAAACCAGATCTTCCACCTGCCAGCTTGTTTACCTGAATGATTTGTTCACATTATTGCACTGCTTGTACTTAACTGTTTTGTGGGGAGCTTGCTGCTGATTGACACAAACTTCATGTAATCATCTATCACTGTCATGTTCCAAAGCAATTTAAATAAATGAATGTAGCCATGGGTAGGATTGCATTGTGCACCCAGCCTGGTCATAGAATTATTAAACTGACTCTGAAAGAAAACCAATAAAGATTTGATTAACTTTTGGTAGCAGATGTCCACTTGTACTTCAACTTGAAGCAGAGAAAAAATAGTTGGAAAAGACTAAACCCATGGTATCCCACATCAACCACCTATATTTCAAGTTAAATATATACAAACTAGTGTTTTCTAGCTCCTCATGTACAACATTTTCAAAATCATTAAATGGCCTGGGGCTTATATTACATTATTGTAAGTGTTACAATTAATTCTTTTTTTCAAAAGCATTTCTATTTGTACAAGCTATAGTAATTTTAAAGGATTGTTTTTATGCTGTTGAGAGTGCATTTTCTTCAATTGCACTGACAAGTAAAAAGTTTCTTGCAAAAACGTTACAATTCCACTTTGCAGTGGAGTACTTTTTCCATATGAAAGTGTGCACAATCACTTTCTCTTTCATAAGATCCTACAATACAGATCTTGTCTGGGTTCTGGAATCTGCAGCAATTTCTAACATTAGTGATTCTAATCTCCAGGATCCCTTACTTCTTCTTCATAGAGATATGAAATCTGAATTTGCCCTACAGAAAGTAATCTTTGTTCCTTTCCACATGATTCTCTTGGCTGCAATGCTCTGCAGATGTATTTCTACAAAAAAGAAGAATGATGAACTTTATTCAGGCAATCCGATAGGAAAGTAACCATGATGAAAAGAACATGAAAATTTAAAGGAAATAAAGAAAAAACAATGAACAATTCTGACTGCTTACTTTACAGGTCTGCCAGTCTTTGGCAACCTAAGCAGTTGCTGAAGAGAAGGTGCCGTGATGTCTATTGGACCTGGCCACTGCAGTCAGTCTATTTAATTAGCCACTGCTGTGTTTGTATACCTGCTGCTTTCCTTCTGTTCCATGTTCCAGATTTCTTAGAGAGATATTTCCCATTATTTAGCACAGTTAGGAGTAGCCATGGTCCTTTGCAGCAATTCAATAAGAGGTTATCATGGAAGGCCGCAAATGCACTCGAGAAAAAATAGGGTAATAACCCTCTAACTACAACCTGCACAAGTCAGCATGGAAAACAAAATCCTTTATTCCTAGCAGAAGACTTTGGAGTTTGTTTTTTTTTTTTTCATATAGCTGCAAATTTTACTAGGGAAAAAATAATGTCTGAATTTATAAACTGTCCTAGTGACACTCAGAAAGAGGAAGAGAAAAAAAAGGTGAGGTATTTATAGGGATATTTCAAAAAGGGAGTTCAGACTGGAAAGGGAGTAATCACAATCTTCTTCATCTCAAGAAGGCTTGGTGCTACCAAAAGAGAGAGAAAAAAAGTGTTGCACACTTCCAGAAAAAAAAAACACAACAAACTAAAAATGCACCACTTGTTTAAAAATTATTGGAATATATTGTGATCGTTCGGCAATTTTCTCTCATGTGACACATTTCATAAACATTGATTTTTTTCTTTGACATTTCACAAGCAGAAGTGGATTTCCTTCTTCCTTACCTGTCTCACGTGCACACACATATATGCATACACATATACACACACACATACATCTGTAGTGAAAGGTAATAAACTACTATTGATTGCAGCAGAAATTAGATGTAGTGGGATAAAGCAAAAATAGCATCTGCTAAGGTAGATTTTACCTGTGGTCACTAACAGGGCATTTTCAATATAAATACTCGATGAGTATCTCTGAAATAACTACAATCAATTGCTATCCAGAAAAAATTAGCAGTGCTGCAATGCTTTACTAAAACAGCCACATGCCTGGTTTTAAATATTTTCACAGACCTGCAGAGTAAAGCCTTGTGTCCCACTTCATACTCCATTCCCCACCGTGAGTGCTCACAGCACTTCATGGCCTCTCACGTTGCTGACGTTAATCGTGCACGTTTGCACATCCAAAGGCCTTTGCTGGGCAGAGCAGTTCACAGGCCAGTTACTTCATTTCATCAGTGTAATCAGTGTTACATAACAAAGAACAGTATAAATGTTAGACAAAGGTTGCCCAAATATACAGAGCTTTAATCCACTGAAATGTTAACCTGATAGAATGCATCAAAAGAAGGCATCCACTGTAGAGAAGGATCAGTGATATTCTGCACTGAGGTGATCAATACATAAAGAGCATTAAGTGTGGGATTGCAAGAAATCTAAATTACTAAATGCCAAGGGGCTTGCAGAGATTCCCAGAAGCTGTCTTTCAGGTCCCCACTGACTGGATCATATCCTGTAAGTATCTGTTCTGCTGCTCACAGCCAAGGGCCCATGATTTTCAGGTGAATTATAATGTTTACAACCTCCTGCTAAGGGTTTGCACATTCTGTACCCAGTTTCATTTATTCTGACCCGGGAAATGCTGTGAACTGAGAGGAGAACAATTAAAGCATTAATTGCCAAATCAGTTTAAGTTATCACTTAAAGCTGTTCCAGAGGTCAGGTCTAGCACTGTGCTCTGGCAGTGGTGGAGGCTTAACAGCACACCAGGCTGTATCAAGGGGAGGATAGCCAACAGATGAAGGAAAATGATCATCCCACATTACCTGGCACTTGCTAGGCTACATCAGGATCCTTACATCCAGTTTTAGGCCCCCAGGACAACAAGAATGCTGATAAAGTGGAGTGGGTTCAGCATAGGGGGACCAGGATGGGTGGGCTGGATCAATTGGCTGGGGAGGGGCTCTGCTTGTCCAGCCTGGGGCGGGATTGGGACTGACAAGCACCCATGGACACCAAGGAGATGAAGCAGGGATGAGGCCATAATCTGCACAGCGGAGGATGAGAGAAGGACATAGACCAAACCTAGAGGGGTTCCAGACAGATATAAGGAGATGTTTTCAATTGCAAGGATAGCTAAGCATTGAAACAGGCTGTGCAGAAAGGCCAGGAAATCTCCCCCTTTGTCAGAGCTGGCAAGGTCCTGAGCAGCCTGCTCTACTTTCAGTTTTGCCCCTCTGAAGCAAGAGCACACTAAGGTCCCTTCTAAACTGAATTACTCTGTCATTTGGCAGTCCAAATGAGACAGAGAATACAGTGGGTTAAGTATGAATGACAGTGCATACAGCAAATGATAGATGGATGGACAGAAACAGGCAGTTTTAAAACAAAACATTATTGCTATGAACAGTGCTTTTATAGTCCTTAGCTTATTGTCTTTTTTATTCATTCTGAATGAATAACCACAGAAAATACTTCAGTGCTAGTGTTAAGAACTAAAGGTTTGTTATTTTCTTTTTCAAGACAGAGGTCTGGGGACTTGAGGTGAGAGGGTACTTTGTAGTAGGAGGTTAATATTATTCAGAAATATTAATTTGCCAGGATAACTTTCATTTAAAGCTATTAAAGAAATCCAGTGGAGCCGCAGTGTAATACTAAATGAATTCATTTGGTTTTATTTTAAATAGATTAACAAAGACAAGATTAAAACCAGGACAGTTGAGTAAAGATGGAAAACAGGTGGTTACCTGTTATTTTACCTTCCAAGCAAAATCTCTGGTGAAACTACATACAGTCCAAGTTTTAAATTAACTTCTAGTGTTACACTCTGTGATACACGCTGTCCTTCTTCTGCATGACTGAAAGATGCAATTGTTTTCTGTGGTTTATTTTTCCCTGGCATATTTCTCACTAGCTCATTCCTTCTTACTTTTAGTAGGCTTCCTGGTTCATAATTCACAAGTCATCTGCATTTATAGAAGACCGCCATTTGAAGCATTATATCCTCTGGTCTTCAAGCTGCTAAATTTCTCCTCTCCTCTACCCCAAAGGTAGACAGGAGGATTCATTTATTTTGTTTCCAAAATAATGTTTAGTAACTATGAATATGATGTGCAGGGTGACATGAGGGATTCAGTGACACTGAATTTATACTAACTTAGAAATGACTGAAAAGTCCAGCTTGTCTAGAAAAGGAGGTAAAAGTGATCAGTTTAGCACATAGGTGGGATCCATGCAAATGTGGAGTAAACATAATAGGCTTGTACATAATAAACACTTTTAGAACAAGTATTTTTTTTTTTTAGTGTGTTAATGTTTTGATCCTAGTTAGATGAAACTATAATGTTTATTTGGTACCAAATTCAAAAACTCTTCTAATTACAATCTGAATCCTGTGGCCAGCTCATGAAGCAACAAACAGCGCAAAAGCAGCAGCAAGGGTGTATGAGCACGTCAAAATAAAGGTGCAATAAGCATTGCCACATTATGTGCAATGGCCAAATAACATAAAAATAGACATGGCAGCACCATTGCATAAATGCCTGCATGGGATAGAAATTTAAGCATGTAACCATGAAACTCCAGTGTATGGTTTCATAATATGCTAACATTCTGCACCTTCAGCCTGATCAGAAACCAGTGGCAACACCTCCCAGCTGCTATTGTTATCTTATTTCAGCAATATTCAAGAAAGCATAGTCAGACTTTGGCTTGGGTAAAATAGCCATACCCTGTTTCAGTTTCAGTAGAGAAACAGAGTAGTTTGCTCAGGGGAAACTGTTCTCACCTGCTGAGACTGGAATAGAGGAACACTGGCAAACAGAACTGGAGGAGGGAAGCACTTGCACAATACTAGAAGCATGAGAGGTGGGAACCTCACTGGACTATTTTGGCTTTGAAATTTGTACTTGTATAAATATGCAGTATATGGTATAAGCTACAACTCCATTCTGACTAAGCCATCTGCCAGACAAACCGACAAGTTTTCTGAATACTAAATTCAAAGAAAACTAAGAGGTCACATATTTGTTAGAATTTTTTCTTACAACTAATGAAACAACAGAAGTTACCAAATATTTAAATCTAAAGGAAACCACACCTACAAATCATTTTAAAGGGAGAAACAAGTATTTGGGGGTATTACTGAAAGAGAAATGCCAACCTGTTTTTCTATATATCAGGAATGCACAGAATATTCACTTGCAACAGCTAGTGTTGCTTCTCTGATTTGAAACATGTGCAGAAGGGTGAGAATTTTTAAATCTGGCATGTTTTGTTGTTAGGTTTTTTTCCTTTTTTCCTGCAGTGAGTTTTATTACTAGGTGAGCTCTTCTGTCAGGATCTCTCAGCTCCATTTAGCAGGTTTCTACACGTTTCAGAACTTGAAAGACTCACCACACGTATCATCAGCGTTCCCATCATCAGTCACGTTTACACTGGCTTAGTCCCAAATCAAACGTGAATGTCTTTTTCCCTTCTCACATTTTTTAAAAGTTTTTGTAAAAGAGATTAGTCAATAAAGTAAAATTAAAAATAAAAAAAAAAACCAAAAAAACCCCACAAAAAAAACCCACAAAAAACCCCAATAAAAATCCAAACCCAAAAACCAAACAAAACCCAAAAAACCCCTCAAAAAAACCCCAAAACAACAAAAGCCCAAAACCCAAAAAACATAAAGCTGCAAAAGCTCCATAAACTTAAAACAAAACAAAACAACAAAACAAAACAACACCAAAAGTCAAAACAAAACCAAAACCAATCCACAAAAACCCCACTCACTACACTTTAAAATACTATGTAAATTCATTATTTCCATCTTAACTCTTTAAAGTTCACAAAGGAATAAACATCTAAAAGAAGCAAGTAGGAGATGCATCAGAAGCAGAACAATGTGGAGTTTTTGGATAACAGTTTAAACCAAATAAAGGCATGTAGTTCAGATCACTGTTACTGATTAAATGTATTGGGGTTACTCACCAATATCTTCTTACTGGCCCCAATTCAGCAAAGCACTACACATGACTAATTAGGAATATGAGCATGGAAATAGTATTTAAACTTTAGAACAACCATATTGGGGGGTTAGAGCATCTTACTAAATAAGGGCTTGGAGCCTCAGCTAGCAGCTTTATTCATGTAGTGTTTAACTCTCTGTTTGTGGGAAATGTCATCCCTTCAGTCTCATGACTTTTTTTCTCTTGCGCTCCTGTATTCCACATGGCAGAGTTTTTATTTCCTCCTACATGCTGGGGAAGAATTTGAAGGAAGAAGATAGTCAAGATGTATTTGGTTAATTTCTATACTTATATTTGACACATATAGCAATACGCTACATCATTGTTTATACAATTCAGTTATTTCTCACAGAGTTTGGTACAATGTTGTGAAAGCATGCATTTTTTTGTGAGTGCCTCACTACCAGATTTGAGGGCTAGAAATGAGAGGAACAATACTGTACAACCACAGACTTCTGAGAAAAAAATACACTGTATTAAAATGGCATTGTATAGCTGCTTATTGTTTCTAAACAATTTCCAGATGAAATCTGAAAACAGGGTTTTCCTAACTGCCAACTCCACAGACACAATGTGGGAGAGTCAAGCAAGAGTTATATAACTAATTAAAACCAAATTAATTTAATCAAAACCATTAGACACTCATTACTCATGCAGCTGCATCATCTTTTCAGTTTACCTTTATCCTCTCCCCCCTGCTGTATTGGTTACACCCACCTCTTGTTTCTCATCTGAAAATAGACATTTTTTTAGGAAAGGAAATGCATCTGTCTGTGTACCAGCACATTACCTGTCTTGATCTAGATCAGGCACGACTGTAATGCAAATAAAAACATCAGTGGAAAAAGACAAATATAAACAAACTACATTGGTAACCTGCTATTTTTGGACATTATTCAAGACAACTAATTTGAATCTTCTCAGCCACTCATTTGGTAGAGAAATATTTTCTTAAAACTTGTGGTCAATCATAGTTTCTCCCCATACAAAAGAAAAGAACCTTTTAAGATGACATAAATTTACAACTTGAACAGGTGGATAAAGATATTTTATTCAGCCAAGAAGTCAACTTCTGAAATCAGACACCTTCGAAACTGGGTGAGGTTTTTTTACAGAGCATTGAGAAACTTCATATTGCTTCAGAACTTTGAAGATTAGTTTTATTGCAATGAAAGCCAGAGGGTTTACAAGTGAACATTAAGAACAGACAACATTTATTATAAAGAATAAATTTTGCAGACGCTGTACATAATTTCTACTTTGGGATTATTATTTAATGACATGACGGAAAGAAAGACTTTGCTTTCATTTGTGTGGTGCTCTCTCTTAGAATGGATGCTCAAGGCAAAAATCTCACTTGTAATGCAAGGTGTGCCAAGTAGGGAAAAGAACACAGGCAGCTTCTTCCTTTTCCTCCTGCAGCCATACAGGTTTGGGGCAGGATGGTGCCACATGTACTGAGAGACTTGAGGAGCAAAGGGGTGACCCACAGCACCCAAGTGAAATTAAAAATATGGGTCACTGTACTGGTTTGCTGGAAAGGACCCCTCGCTCTCCCCCTTCCTCCTTCTCTCTCTAAATGCCTTTGGGCATCTGCCCAAGGCTGTGTCTATGCCACACAGCAGAGGGACATGATGGAAACCTCAGGAAGGGACACTTAACTGAAAGCACACTAGGACATTCCCAGGTTTGTGGCCTTGGAGATGCTACAGGTCCAATAGTTTATGCTGAATCCAGAGCACTAAGCATTGCCAGAAAAACATTTCAAAAGAAATGGCTAATACTATCAAAAACAAATGCCCATGCTAACCCTAGAACAGGAAACGAGGGACTGGGAAATATGGAGCAAGGGTGCCTGGCTTTGTAGTGTACAAACTTGCAAATTGGAAAGAGTCAACATCTGAGAACTGAGAAGGTCAGATTCTAGTTGTGGCTTGGTCACATCCAGACACAAGCTTGCCTTTATGAAGCCAGCTCAGAAGTCTTTGCATGGTATTCCCAGAAAGCTTCAGGAAACTTTGGAAAGGATGGAGATATATTTGTCAGTGCAAACTCATTTGCATGTGGCGCTTGGGGATATATTTTACTGGTGAATGTCAATGCTGGTTTAATGGTAGGCCTCGATGAGCTTAGAGGTCTTTTTCAACCTTAACAATTCTATGGTCGTATAAAGAACATGTTGGCCATTGTTCTGAATACTTGTGTCATGAAAATCAAACTTAAAATCTGGATTCATTGCACTTAAAACAATCATTATGATCAAAAACGGTTGTGTTTGTTCTGTGAAGAACAAACACAATTATTTGACAGAAAGAGCAACCTGAACTTCTGCTGTATTTACTTAACGTTTTCTGCAACACTTTTCTGCACCTTTTGATAGACACAAACATTAACCCTGCTGTGATCACAATTACTGAAATGACTATTTTGTCTGAGATATAACACGATCTATATCCTCTCTGTCAGAAAAACTCCAAATCAGAAAACTCTTATATCAAGTTCCTAAAAATTGTATAAAAATTAATGTTACTAACATTAATAAAGATTAATAATAAATAATAATGTGTAATAAAGATCTGCAGAACAAAACATTCAAAGTCATCAGGGATATTCTGACAAGGTATGGAATTGGTATAGAGGCACAAATAGCAGAACATCCATACTCACCTCAGTGCCCAAAAGGAATGGGGAAACATAAAGACTGCATTTGTCAACAAATTTTGTAGCCAAAAAGCCAAAGGGAAGAGTCTCATTGGGCTGCTGGAGCAAGACTTCTATAAGGCCAGTCATGCCTCTCATTTGAAAAGGAATCCTGAAAAGAGTAAATAGTTTCCTAGCTGGGTTATCCACATTGACCTAAATTTTCATCTTTGTGGAAAATACAGGAAAGGTACAAAAAAGATCATAGGATCTTTCAGAAGTTATGAAAGAAGCAGCTGTTACTGAAATATGACCCCAATTGTCATATTCAAGAAAAAAGAAACTGAAAATCATAACATATCAAAAATGAAGAACTACCTTCTTAATCTGTTTGCAATTTCTTCATAACAAAATGTTATAAGTCTGCTCTTGTAAAAAAATTATTAAAAATAGGAAGAGGGGAAAGAACATAAGAGACAATTCATAGTTCTTTCTTTTCATTGGTAAGAGGGGAAATCAATAATTTCACAGAAAGAAATCACTTCATGTTAATATGACTATACAAGTGTACAACTGGTGTGAGCAAAACCATAATCTGGCCCTGTAAATCATGCTGAGACTGTTTATATTTACCCTATTTGCTTGGAACTTTTCTCTTTCAGAGTTCGTAACTCCTTTAGCACTCAAGGCACTCCAGAAAAATGGGCTTGTCTGTAAGAAGTATACCAAAAAATTGTCTAAAAGTGAGATTTGAGGAATAGCAAATGCCCAAATGAGAAGTTTGAATTTATGGAGCCTTTGCCCAGATTTTATTTGACAATTTCGATGCTAGTGAGTAGTAGCAAAATACCAAAAATAATAAACTCATGTGGTGCTATTCCCTAGGCAGCTCAGAGGGGAGATGAGCCCTTACCAAAATTATTGTCACTGACACCAATGGTGGATCTCTAAACTAAATCACAGACGTAAATAGGGCCTTGTGCAAAAAATATTGCTTTCTTAGTTTTCATTTTTGTTGTGGAAGCACTGTAAACATCAAAATGGACCAAGTAAAGACATGGAATGTAAGGTTATTGTTCCTAACAACGTAAGCCTAAGAGTGAGAATAACTGGTCAAAGATGCTTCTCTGATTTTTGATATGTCACCATTCATGCACAATGTTTTATGCTTCCCACATGCTTTACTGTATCCACATTGTAATAGTACTGTAATGTTCCTTTTTTGGAGGGAAAAAAGAAAGATAAATTTGGGGTAAAAAAATCCCTTGTGCAGGAGCAGTGAAACCAACAGATGGAAATGCCATCAGAGCCTAGGACTTCATGGATCTCCTCTCTAAACACATAACCTTCTTATGGAAATAGGAAAAGTGGAACAGGGCAGAAAACTCCCTGCACTCATGGAACTGAACTTCCTGAATTTCAGCCATCAACTTAGCTTTAGGATCTGCAAGCCAAATAACACCACTCAAGATTTGACTCATGGAATGATATTTCTATGTGACCATGGAAACATATTTGATACTGTTTGTGATAGGTATGAAATGCTACAGTTTATGAGTTTCTACCCTTTTTACTCAACAGTTTCTGTTTATTCTATCATTCCCCTACTCTGTCATGTGTATTATACAATAGATAGAAAAATAATTGGAAAATTAAGAGTTTGTCTGTGCACACTATGTTGGATGACATCAAGAAGCAATTTTCAGTATAACTGAGTCATTGTAATTCTATTAACCTCTCTATGTTCCAGGATTTTGAAAATGACAGATCTGTAAGAACTTCATAGCCACTTTTACACATGTAAATTACAGCTGTTTCTTTAGGTTGTTTTTACCTGGTTTAAATATCATAAACTTTCAAAGTTGCTATCTCCCTCTGCTACTAGTTCCTCCAGAAAACCATAAGTAATTTTACTTTCATTTGTGGGTATGAAAATTAAACATGATAAACTAATTTGAGATCTTTGCTGCACTGTATTTATAAGCCCATATTTATTTTTTTATTATGTGATGAGACTGTTCATTTAATCCAAATCCCCTTGAGGGCCCCAAGCCAAACTTCTAAGTGCTGATGAGAACATTTCCTGACTATAGGTAAGGATCTTGTTCTCTAGGCTCTTTTTGCTGCCAGTTCAGAGACCTGACAGCAGTTCTTCTCCTTTTAACATTTTAACATGTCTCTGTGTTTTAATTATCATAGAAGAAGCAGAAAACCCCAAAATAAATCAGGTTGTTTACAATTAAGCCATAGGGAGGAACTGCCATTAAACCTAATGGGCAGTAATGATTTTCCTCAATATTTTAAAAAATACCCAGACACCAACATATGGAACATCTAACTTATAAAATCTCTCACTTTTCATCTTCTTAAAAGCTATTACAGAGAATGTCTTTCCTCAGAATACCTAACACCAGTTTTTGACTGATTGTGTTTAATATATGAGGGGCCTTTTTCATATCTAGGACAAGAAAGCTTGGATAATCTTCAACAAACTATATGGAATATATAGATATATAGAATTTATTTACATTATGGAAGAATTATATAATATATACATAAGCCTTTATGCAGTGAACTTTTTGTGTACACAGAGACACATGCATTGGCCCGAGTCTTTGAAATCAGAGTTGAGCTAGATGCGGTTGGACACCTTCTGTCAGGAATTATGATGACTAAGCAAGTCTCCTAGGACAAGACAAAGGACAGAAGCTACATGGAACAAAGGGAATACTTATTTGGAAATCATAATGTGGAAATTTACTTGAAGCACACTTAAAACAAATACATCTGAGAAGCTGCAGTGCTCTGGCTTTGCTTAAATGCAAAATTTTGCAGGGAATAAAGGGACAGAGAAAGATGTGCTTGGTAAGTGCTGCCTCTTCACCTTGGGCTAGTTTGCAATCAGCCCCTGACCCCTCTGATCTCATGCTGAGGCCATTACACAAAGGCTTCCTTTGCTCCTGCACAGTGAAACAGACCAGGCTTGCAAACCCGTATTCAGCACCAGACCATGACAGCTGCCTTGGCCAACTTTTCTAGGCATGGGCTGCTGAGGCACAGGGAGCTGAGCATCCCTGAGGGGAATGCTTCTAGAACAGCCTCGTGGCTTCTCGCTGCCTGTGCTTCTCAAGCTTCCTGCAGTGCTTACTGTAACCAAACCACATGTTTAATGTGAGCCCATCCACCTTAACAGCCACTTTTCAAAATTGTTTATACCTCTGGTTTACACAGCATTCTGCATCAGTGAGTATCACCATTTAGTCAGGCATTGTGTGAGGAAAAAAAAGTTTAT
Organism: Zonotrichia albicollis; assembly: GCF_047830755.1. NCBI lineage: Eukaryota > Metazoa > Chordata > Aves > Passeriformes > Passerellidae > Zonotrichia > Zonotrichia albicollis. Next base: position 65,377,705 of record NC_133822.1, read on the forward strand.
TTTTATGTTTTGTTCTTGCTCATTTAATCCTGGTTATAAAGGACTAAAATACAGATCTGAAACTAATGTTTAATGGGAGGCCAGCAACCTCTTTGAGAAATAGAGGACTGAAGGTGGTCATCATCGCAATTCCAGTAAGATTTCCAAAGGTCTGTTTGTGGTCTTACATTTATTTGAATCAATTTCAGACACTTAATTAGAGAATCCGATAGCCTATCCATACTGAAAACACAAACCAGAAAACTTTAGAAAATGTTTATACCATTTACTCCAATGTCCACTTTGGAAATTTCTTTGCATTTATATAAACATCACGATTTGTCAGAGATTGTACCTGAATGAAATAAACAATTAAGTGAGGACATTTCTGTTGGCATATTTATGCTACCATTATTCAGCTAGGATGGGGATGTTGCTTAGTGCAGTGATTTTTAATGTGCCAAATTTACTTAGCTATGCTGGCATAAATTTAGCATATAGACTAGGCTTTGCTTTTATTTCTTTCCTTTTTTGTTTTGCTTCATTTAGCTCACATTTCCTCTTAATTTGCCTAAACCAAACTAAAATAAGCCTCACGCACACTGGGAAAAAAAAAAAAGTATTTCTACTCGTTTAATTAACTTGTTTTGAAAACAAATGCTAAATTAAACAAGGATACCTCTTTTTAAAGCACACAGCAAAACATCAAAAAATAATTACAACAGGGAACTCTTTGTAAAATATGCCATGAACACAGTATAGTAGAACTGCTAAGCTTTGAAAAAATGTGTGGAACTCAATTTTATGGGAGGCTGTTTGTTCTCATTATATGTTAAGCGCATGAAAGAAATCTAAAACTTGAAGCAGTGGAGTGAGCCAGGTCTGGAGAGGTGCTGACATGAGACATGAGGAGGGCAGGCCATAGAGAGAGAGGGTGCAGCCACAGACAGGATCAGGGGAACAGGACGTGCCGGGGAAGGGCTGAGCCTTGACAAAATCATATTCCTCTTCTTGCATATCTATCAGCGGCAGCTTTTGAACTCGTTTTTGCTGAGTGCAAAGATATTCCCTGTCAGGCCTTAACACTGTACCATTATCTGTTTTAAAGACTCATCTCCACTCCCACTGTTTTCTTCTACAATGCTGGACTTGCTGCTGTAATTACTGTAACAGCTGTCTGTGTCACAAGTGGTTTCTGTAAGTTTGCATAGCATTTATCCAAAGTGAGGCTTTGATACTTCTTGGGGTCATTATTATATCACAAGCAAAGAACATAATCAAATATTTATGTGGCTATTCCTTTCCATGTTAAATCATATTTTATTTTATTTTTAATGAGATTTTTGAGCCTCAGTTTATAGCTTTAGTAAGATCACTCCAACATCTTTCTGGAGGGTAGCAGCTTTTTGGCCTCTTGTGAAAGGCAGCTAGGGACAAAACAGTGTTTGACCCAGAGAACTCTGAGTATGACTGTAGACCAGAGAGATACGTGAAGAACTTAGGTTAACTCTAAGTATTGACAAAATTAGATAAAAATTCTATTTATATACCCTAAGATTTTTTTCCATAGTACGCATTATTTCAGCATGGCAAAACAAACTCTGCAGTACTGCAGGGAGTCAAATAATAAGGAATGTTTTCTTGGTTTTTGTTCAAGAATGGTTGTTCAGACGTCTGTCACAGGCTGCTTCTTTCATATCTGTCCAGTAAAAATGCAGGGCTTTTCAAGAGTGTCAGAGATTTAGGAAGTTTCTATAAACATTAGGGATTATATTTCTATAGTAAAATTGCCTATCTCTGTAATTAACAAAACTCATTTAAACCAAACGCGTGCACTTTTGCCTTGAAAAATAAAGTACTTCTTTATTTCTTTCTTTACTCTCCAAGCTAGCTGAGATATTTCCATGAGTTAATGACTTACTTTTACTGTTCCAAAAACTGAATTGCTTGCCCTTCAACCACCTTGAAGTACACAAACAGCTATTAGCTTGCATTAGTCATTAGCAGCACACAGGTCTAGGCCTTTTGTGCTGCACTGAAATAGATATACTGGAACATTATTATGTGCTTTGAATTCTACTGATTTATCTAATTCTGTGGAAATTGGAGATTACTTGTCATACCATGTATATTTGGTAACACTTGGCTTCCAAGAATTAATGAAAAGAGAAAAAAAACCCACTATTTTTTCTTCAAACGTAAGAAATCTCTGCTCTCTGCCCACAATATTAGGCACACATGCAGCATGCAAAATACCTGTACCATTATTTATGACCTTCAGAAATGCTGATACAACAACATATATTCAGAGTCGAGTACAAAACCACATCACTTCTATTGGACTCCTTTGACAGAAGAATTATAAACATAATGACTATGTACACACTTGATAAGGACACCATTATGCCATTTATACTAATATATGATTATATCAGCATAAACACTGCTTTCAACATATACAGAGCACAAGACACACCTACAAAAATCCTGCAAATAAGACTTTTGTCAATGCACAGCTGCCAGCACTGTGGGGTTTGCAGGGTATGTGCTTTGCTGTTCCCTGTCCTTCCCTGTCCTTCCCTGTTCCATGTCATTGATCCAAGAGGTGCTGAGGCACACAGTGTGTCGTAGGTCAGTAGCTCATTGTTAAACACCTACTTTAAAGTACAGATGGGTCCCAGACTTGTTCTCACACCTGAAAGCAAATACAGGGAAGGGGCTTTCACTTGTCACAGTTTCCTTCCTTCTTCCTTTGAAGTACCTTTTTGATAGTCATAGCTCATTTTTCCTCTGCTATGCTTTTGTTGTCAGAAACACAGAACTGTGTGATTAATACTATGCAATTCCTTTTAGAGAAGGAGTTAATATCTTAAATATTTGCAGAATACCAATGCCCATCCTATTGATCTTCAGTATTACAAAAAAGATTAACAAACTAAAGAAAAAAACAAGGAAAATCTGCACATGCTATAGGCATTCAAAGCCAGTTACATATATATATCTGGTTATCATGGCCCAAGAGATGAGGAAATGGGCTTATACCATGGGGTACATCTGAATAAAACACCTGCTTAGTGCAATTTTTTGTTGTTCTTGTGACTATTATTTCACTATGTACTAATTTTATAATACTTTCACTAACTAACATTATCTTCAAGACTTGCATTGCCTTTCTCAACTGTAAAGATTTATTACTAAATCTATAGCGGGTGTGCCAATTTGCTTCATTATAATTTATTTTATTTAGCTACATCTAGTAAATATATAACAAATTTATAACATTCTTTGTTTTATAGCAAAATAATGAGCAACTAAATTGAAACTGATGCATTTTGACGTGTATAGCACTTACAAAAGCATTTTTATTGAACTTCAATTAAGTTAATTTAAAAGGTTTAGCAGCTCTTTCTAGTACTGATTATACACCATAATATTTATTGTCATAGCCCTTGTGCTTCTCCACATTCATGTTTAGTATGGTAGGGATAAGAATGCAGGTGACTGGCATCTCAGGGGAAGCAAGGTGCTGTGTAGGTTCATGTTCTTATATACACGGAAGTGCTCATAGTGTGAAAAGTATCTCAAGGTTTTACTCAGTCCTTTCTGGAAATGGTCATTGACCTCCTTTGTCTTCCATTAAGCAATACCTCTTATCCCCTTTCTCCTCACCAGCAGCCTCTTCAGAATGGAAAAATCTATGGAAACCTGTTCTCCTTTGCCTGTTCCTAATGATCAACGTCAGCAATGATGGGTTTGTGAAGAACATGTAAAGCCATTTATTTATTGGTTTATATATGCACTTTCAAGAATAGTAAGAAACTGCCTAAATCCTTTCTAATAGAGCATGCAACCTGCTAAGGTTGCTTCAAATCTTAAATTAGCTTAAGTTAATCAAAACTTGTCTTTGCAGTTTCTACTTTAGAGAGCAGCACATGGCTACTGTGAAAGCCCTCAGACAAAAATAGGGAAAACTGGCCTGCTGGAACTCCCATAGAATAGATGTAATTAGATGCATTGCTAAAATGATTGGAAGCTATGGCATTTATAGATTATATATTTTCTCAGCTCAGTGACTAAACACAAAAGGGCATGAGACAGAGTTGTTTAACTACATTTAAGTTTTTATGCTATTCCTCACCATGAATTATTATGATAAAATATATTTTCTAAGGGAATGAAAAATTGTCATTCCTTCCTATAAATGTATCAGGAAAGTATGAGGAGCATCTATAAATTTTTTTCAATAAGTTGTCAAGGACAAATAAGACATTTGCTGCACTAGGGGTGGAAGAATAAATAAATAAATAATTTAATTAATTAATTAATAAACAAATTAAAAAACCCTCAGTTAAAAAGATTTGTTACCAAATCCTGATTCTGAAAGTTGGAGAAAAATACAATAACCCAAGCAAGAACATATTTTTACTTCTGTCTAAGCCTAGAGGTCGTACTAAATAGAATAGCATTTTTTAAAAAAAAATTTTACAGTACATGGAAAGAAATGTTTCAGTGTGAGGAAACATTTTAACTAATGTCATTCCCGCCAAAAAACTCAAGAAATTAGAGAAATTTTTGAACTCTAGGATTACTAAAGGTTTTTAGGATTACTAAAGGTTTTCTGAGCCAAAATCTTGTATGTTTTTGAAGAAGTGTCTGTTGCAATGAGAAAAGACTTTATGTCTTCATAAAAGATATGCTCGGTGGTAAGCTGGAAACAACTTGGCAACAATCCTTCTGTCATAACTTGCCTATGGAGTTACTCCTTAAAATCTAGAAGCTTCAGCAGGGGTTCTCTGTAAGACAATATTTTAAGTGTTGTATATTTATGTTTAAACATTGGATTCAATATTTCTTCATTAATATCTACCATGAAGTGATTTTTCTAAATATGTTGTTGGTTTAATTTAGATTAAAAAAAAAAAAGGAAAAGAAAAATCAGTCTTTCTGCCACAAAACTGTGAAAACTAAATTATTCTAATATATTCTTTTTTTCACTTAAGATTAATTTCACTTGTGTGTTTTTCTTATCAAAATTGAAGAATTTTGTTTGTTACTCTAATTCTTCAAAGTATTTTAGTGTTGTAATGCAGTTGTAAAATGTGCCCTGATCATCCTCCATCTATTTCAATATTTATTTTTGCTCCTACTTTCTTGACACATGCTCCTGAAACATTTGACTGAGAGAACACCTGTGTTGATACTATTAGGAAGATTAAGACATTCCACTTCTCATATCTGAACCACAAGGTCTGCAAATTTTTAGTGAAAAAATAAAATTAGTAGCTGAAAAACTCCAGACATTTGTTTGCTTCAGTTCATGTCTCAGTGTCTTATAGTTGTGAGAAGAGAGAAAGGATAGACTGGCAGTCACTGGTCCATGGAAATAGTGACATTGCACTCACCAAAGTGAGCTGACTCCAAATCCAGTCCAAAGGAATCATCTGCTCTGATAAAGCATATTTTCCTAATATATTCAGAATTACAAATTCTAGGACTGAATAATTTGTCTCTATGAATTTTTGGATACGGCCATTTGAAACAATGGGGTTTGGTCCATTGAAACTCAAAGTTCTTAAATGGGTGGAATAAGGAAATATTTGGGGTTTGTTTTCTTATTTTAGTTTTGGTGATTTTAAATGGATAAATGAGTAATTTATTTTTCCCAGTTGCTTTCATTTTAAGAACATTTTGAGCATATTTGAAAGCAAATTATTGTTTCAAATTACTGAAATAAAGTATATGGAATTACCTTTTTTGTTCCTGGAAAAATTGTCTCAAAATGCCCTCTTGGTTCTGATCAATCATCATGTGTCCATTTGGGTGACAAAAAAAAAAAAGGTAGAAAAAAAAGATTTTTTAGTTAAACATTAGTCAGGAATACCACTAGAGTCTGTCAGCTTACAAGAAATCTAGACATTTGCTCCAGGTATTCATCTGCTAAGATCTTGGGCATTAGGATTGAGAATTGACTGGGTCAAAATTCATTCTTCCTCTTCCCTTGATTGGTTCGCAATAGAAGTGTCCTACATTATTTATTATTAAAATGTAGAAAAAATGCAAGGTAATACAGGACTTTTGTTGGTGTAGTTATAGGCCATATTTACTTGGGACTTTGAGGTTATAGCAATGTCAGCTTTGATAAATATGAGTTGAAATAAGAGGAGGATGTGGATTTTTTCTTCTTAGTCATCTACAGTTACATAAATATCTCTGTGTTTTTGGAAGAAACAACAAACTCACTACACCTCTCTCTCTGGATACAGAGGAGATATCTTCACCATGTGGAAAACATCCCATTAGCATCAGAGAGGGTGTTCTTACAGAAAATTCCAACCAGTTCCATATGTTTCCTCATAAGAAAGAGTTATGTTTACAAAACCATTTTTCATGTATTTCTAAAATCAGTGTGTAAGTAATATTTCACTGGAGCTAGGACACATGCAGAGCAAAGTTCATAAGCAAACCAACAAGTGTTATATTTCATTAGATCAACAAGTACTGATGAAAAGTTTTCACAAGGCTTCAGACACAATTCATACTTCAAGCTCAAAAAATTACCTGCAGGAAGAGGATAACCACAGTATAATCTTTTATAACCACAGTTTTGCTTTGTTTTGCTTCTATTATGCTAAGTAGTCTTATATAAAATGTTATTTCTATTTATAAGCTTTTCTGTGTTTTATCTCTCAATGAGACAACTTGTGTTAGTACTTCATAATGAAAACCTACTCTTAATCATTAATTCCGGGAGAAAATAATCATTCACATCATGTATTTCTTCTACAGAATTAAGTACAGTTTGAATAAATTAATCATTTTGTTTATGAAATTTTCTTTATGATGACAATTCTTCATTCTTCTGCTCAGAAACAAAGCAAAAAAACCCCAACCAAACAATCAAAAAAACACATTTTAGTGTCTTAGTAAATAAATAGAATATTTGTTTATTTCATTTTCTTATTCCAGGGTCGGGTCTTTTTGCTAACTGCCTCCCAAAAAATCTGTCATTTAAGAAAGAAAAAAATGATACAGAAATCTATATTTCATTACTTCACAATTTTCACTCAATATTTTTGTCCTTTTTTACATAGATATAATTTTCTCATTTTCTAAGCATAACAAAACTTTGTATGTGCATTACATTTTATGCTACAGAACTTGGTACAATGTTAATTTGAAGTGTGATGTATCAAAGTTTGGTGCAAACATTTTCACAGGTAATTTTTTTTCTGTTTCATTCCATTTTCTTTAAGCTAGTATATAACAGTATGTTGGTAGCTGCAGATATGATTAAAACTGTAACAAAGTTCTTGCTTATGTGATTATATTACCAGCAATGACAAAAATAACTGACTTTATATTGGTAATTTTCATCCTGGCCAGTATTGGACTTCATATGGGAATAATTAATTTTTTTTACTATTTATTTAATATTTAACTCTGGTTAAGAGCAGCCCTCCTCTTCTACCCTGGGTATTTACATAGGTTTATGAAATGTGGTAGGGTGCTCCGTGCCTTACAACATTGAATCCAAATATTCTGCAGCAGTCACAGCTCCCTGAGGTTCACAGAGCCAGACTCTTTTCTAATATGCAACACACATGATTAGTAACAGAAAATTATGGAGAAAATAGGGGTACCATTTTTGAGAGTGTGCACAGGGCCAAAGGGCTGCAGGCTGTTGGTATCCTCTTCAAGCAAACAACAGTCAGCTAAACTCTAAACATAACCAGACGCACATCCTAACTTGGACTACGGGATTCAGATCACAAAATATACAAAAAAATTTTTAGTTCTCTTGGGGAAGTCCTTCAAGCAAGGCCCAAACTAAATCCAGTTCCCATATATCACAGTGGGAAATAGAGCTAAGACAACACTCTATGTGTCCTACAGAATTTGTGTCCAAAAGCCTGATGATCTCTTGTGATTAGACATTTCCTTTGCAGTGTAAGGGAGTTTGTCTCTCTAGAAATTGTCCACAAGGAAAACATCTTCCATCTCTGACAAGTGCTATCACTTCACTGAAATAATTGCAGTTATGCTGTTCTGCAGCAGTCAAGGGTTTGGCTATTTATACCTGATATAAAATAGTGCATATATTTATGCAGCTCTCTTAGGGCCTTATGAAATGCATTCTTTTGTATTTTGCATCCACAGGGACAAAGAAAATTTGTTAATTGTTTCTATTTTAATCGGGCTGTCTCACTGAGGGATACAGAGAGATGGGTTTCCTGCTACAGGACAAAGCTGAGCAGTAACGCTGGCACTGATGGTAAAGCCAGGTGGATGTAGTGAGTGTGGTGCTGAACGGCTGAAAGTGTTTGCCACCATCCCAGCACCCCTCTAGACTGAATGACTAAATGTGAGTTAACAGCAATTGGGATAAACAGGAATAATGGAATGATTGCAGAATTTCTGCTCCCTGCTTTGTAAATAAGTGTCTGGTTTCCCTTCTGTCTGCCACAAGAGGCAAGTGGCTTTCTTTGTTATCACGAGTTTATTTCCATACTGACAGGGTACTTGTACAGCTCCCTCAATAATGTTCAGAGAATTTAAATTGTTGATAAACAAATTCCCTAATGCCTTTTGTAATAGCTTCTGAGACAGTTTTTTGGTTTTTTTTTTTTTTTTAATGTGATGGAGGTAAGCAATTGAGTAGTTCTCTGATATCAGAATTTCTCCATGGTTTTGGAAAGTTACAGCAGTTTCTTCAGAGTTCCCAATTTTCCTATGCAGGGCATGTATTGAATTCAGCAATTCTTTTACTGGCCAGGACTGAAGCACCTTAATCCTCTGCAATACTTAAAAAGTGCTGTTGTTTTGGTTTTTTTGGTTCTTTTGTTTGAGTTGGGGTTTTTGGTGGGTTTTTTGGTTGGTTTATTTTTGTGTTGTTTGTTTTTTTCTCAATGCACCTTCAATTCTCTTTCTAGATACCTGAATGGTTATTGTATTCTTTTCATTTTACAGTTCTGAGATCTGAGTGCTTATTCAATACCATCAAGGTAATCATATTAGGTAATGATTTTCATTGATTGATCTAGGAAGGGAAGAGCGAAGAATTTAGCAGACTTTTCTATTTATCATTACCCAGTGAAGCATGAATACAGTCTTCTCCTATGATACAGCAAAAGTTCAGGGCTATGCAGGATCTCTTCCTTCTCTCTCCCAGCGTGACAGATGTCATAAACTGTCACCTAAATCTTATTAAGCATAAGATATATGGTGTTAATATTTCTTTGACTATTTATCTTTAGATAGAACTTGTATTCGTTTTTATATTTTTGTTTTGGTTTTTTTTTTTGATGGTAAAAAAGTGAAAACCTCTAGAGATTTAAATATATCAATATTTCCACTATAAATAGAAAATCCATTATATTTACCTTCAGGCTGTGGAGTTCATTTTCTACTGTGAAACTTCACTGGTTTTGGAAAATGTCTCTAATGTTAAAAAGAAAAGTGCAGCTTGTGACACTAATACTCAAATAAAATTGTTTTAATAGTAAGATGATTTTCATCATGAAGACATTGTATTTTTACCATCGTCACAATTAGTATCTTGCCATTTTATACAATAAATTGGACAAAGAACAGGATGAGCTAGCCCTGTTCAAGTTCCAAAAGCATACAGAAACAGAAAATATAGATCAACTTATTATCATTTTATGTACATAGCTGTCATGTTAAGTCGCCCCACTGCAAAGTAGTAAATAAACAAAGCATATTATGTCAGAACTTGAAAACTATAATACATTGCTCTTGATACTCTAGAACCCTAAGGCAATATTACAATCTGCAGTTTCTAGCACAGATATTTACTCTGCAATAAAGTGGTAATAGAAAAAGTTCACAAAGTCTTTTGCTCTTTGGCTTCCTGGAGTTTGGCAGGCTGTTCATCCACCTGACACAATTAATCCCAACAACTAGACAATGGAACAACAGCAACACATGAACTTTTTCTGAGAACCACTTTATCATATGTTGCATAAAAATACTTGAGGACTGGGGAATAGTTGGACTGAAAGTTCAGTTCATGATTGTTTACAATACAGCAAACTTTAGTCTAAACGGAGACTGTGAATAGCTTTGCCATCTGTTGTTTAAAAAAACAGAAAGAAAGAAAGAAGAGAAAAATGAGTTCCATTTGCTTCAAACAGCTATGGGGTGGTCAAGCTAGAATACTTGGCACAGGAGATGTTTAGAATTGAAAAGGAGTTTACATCTGGTCCCTGCTCGCAGCTTATTTAACTCATCTGTAGCTGCCTTTGTTATCCCAAGCTCTGAAATCTATTTCTGCCGTTCCTCTTTGGGCTTGCTGCAGCCAGTCCTGGCTACCAGGAGCAGGGATGTGAAGCTGCCCTGCACTGTCTGTGGCTGTGGCAGGCAGTCCAGGCCAGGAGCTTCTGCAAGTACAGCTTCCCCTGCAGACACAGGCTGCCAGAGCTCAGCCAGCTGCTGAGGCAGACACCCCTGCTCCCAGGAAAAACAGTGCAGGGAGCAGGACCCCTGCATGCTAAGCAGGAACCAAGCTCTTAAATCAAAGTCTCTTTTTTACTCATATGCCTACATTGGCATTTTAGGCTGTGGATGGTGTTTGGACTTTCAACGGAAGCAATTTTGGGCACCAATGACCTAGAGGAAGGTGATCTGTAGTTGCCACTGCCATCAGGAGTCCTCAACTTGGCGATGTGAACCCAACTGACCCCACAGCTAGAGAGGTTTCAGTGGTGGCAGAACCCTGCACACACAGTCACAGCTTGGCCTTAGGAGGGTTGATAGCACATCGTTTGTTTCTGCACTGGAAGAAATCCCAGGACTGGAAGACATAAGTAGAACCAAGGTAGATATTTTAGGCTGTTGAAAAGCCTCCTGTGGACTCTTGTCTGAAACCAACAGTTTGAAAACCTCTTTGCAAAAGGTCTGAATATTTTCACAGGTTTTCAGATGTATATGTGTTGGTGAGTCATACCCCACACTTGAGGAAAGCCAATGCTGCTTGTCTTCCATTGTACTTCATTATTATTACACTATCAGGAGAACATGGTGAGCATTCAATATCACATAAATTTACTAGAATACATAATACACAAACCTTGCAAAGTTTAATCTTTAAATCTTTAAATTTATCTGGCTTTCACCTAATTTTGAAGTGTAAAAAAATTGAAAATTCAATCAGGCAAAATATGTTGCAGATAGTTTCTGTAAACTTTTTTATGTAAATCAACCGGACTATTCTAAACAGACCTTTTCCACAGGTGATAGATACAATAAAGACAAGTCTTCATTTATCAAATAATTCAAGCATAATATAATAAATCTACTACTTAAAGTTTAAACTTTTCATCATATTTTAGAGACCTAAGAAAACAGGATACTTATAAAAAATAGCAAATTATTTTTACTTTGACCAAATATTGAATTTTTGATATATAGAAGTTTCTAGAGATTAAAACTAGGTTTAGTATTTTCCTACCAAGAACTTCTTCCATCCCTACTCCCCTCCTTTTTTTATTCACTTACTGACCTGCTTGGCTGTGGTCTAGACTGAAAATGAAATCAAATTATACATGAAGATATAGGTCAACATTTCTAGCTCATTCTTTTTCATGAAGGATTCTTATGTTTAATTCAGATAAGGTTTGCAAAGTTTCTCCGTATCTCTGCTGAAATAAATAAACTGTCAAATTTATCAAGGTTAGACCAAAACTAAAAATCCTGGACAACAAATACTGAAGAGGCTGAGGGTGTTGTGTTTGTGCTGCTATTCCTGGGAAGTCAGATCTTGCTATTGTAGTTCCTTCCCCCCACATCTCTGGCAGGGTACATCCATATCTGCTGTGTGGATAATAAAAGTGATTGTGTGAGAACCTCATAAATGTGGTGCAATTCATGCCTGGCTAAAAACCCCCACTTTGCTGTAATCCTCTTGTAACTGTTGAACATTCAATGGAGCTGCAGCTACTTTCATCATGTCTTAGTTTAAAATATTTTGATCTTGAGAATGGACCATTCCACTGTGTCACACATTCATGGGATCATTTAGATTGGAAAAGACCTTTAGGATCATTGACCTTTAAGATCAACTGCAAACCTAACGCTGCCAAGGAGGAACTAAACAGAAATCCTGCAAGAGATTGCCATGCAAAGAGCAAAGTACAATAGGATTGATGCAGATGTCCAGGCTCTGGAATAAGTCTATGAGCCAAGAAAATAGAAGGACTGGCTCATTTGCCTTTTGTCCCTCTAAGGCAAAACCAGAATTAGGTCCCAGACAGGGCCTTAAAGTAAAATTCAACTCTCATCTATGATAAGGAATCTGAAGGCATCGAGTAGAACACCCTTACATGCAAACTTGATTCATGAATTAAACTAAGCTTGTCTTTTTATATTATTAGTAAACTATATTAATCTGCAATTACTGATTAGCAACACTCTAATCCACTATTCGGTGTTGCTAGAACCTGGAATTAAAATATATCTGAAACTCAGTTGGGCCAAGGATTTTCTTCTTGCACTCTTTTGCTGCATAAGGTCTCTGACTATGTAAGGTGTTACACAAACTTTTAATGATGATCTTGTTTTAAATGTTTATTTAAAACATTTTATTCTTTTCTTATAAAATTTCTAGATTATATAAGAAAACAATAATAATCTCACCATTTTCTATGGCTTTTTGACAGTTTGAGTAGGACTTGAGGGATATCTCAGCCTCAAATGGAAAATATTTGCTGAAAAATCTGTTGAATAATTAGGAGATACATAGCATTTTACTTATCAGCTGGTGTGAAAAGTCATTAATCCTTTACTATCATTCCAGACATCTGGTGTTAAGAGTAAACTGAAAAATTGCCCTAACTTAAAAAAAAAAAAAAAAGTTAAATGTTGTTTGATTGTAAAACTTGCTGTTCTTTTGAAGTTGTTATATACGCCTCCACTAAAAAGCGAAAAATTTAAATACCTGGAACTTTCTTCCTATTTTCATGTGTCTTGTTCAGGAAGACAAATTTCTCAAATCACTGTGTAACCTATGTAGCATCTATTGCGTGTAATCACTACCTGCAACAATGCTTTGGCTGGAGCACAAAAAGTTCTTACCCTTGGGATGACGGGTCAGCCCTTTACACACTGATTGTGAGTAGATTTTGCCAACCCTGAACCTCACCCAAGATCTCCAGCATATGTTTTGCATTTCCTAGTTCAGATTGAGGATTGTGTTGTTGGGTGCCTTATATTTTGCTTTCCAACTGGAACAGACAGCCACAGGATAAGAGAAGAGATGCCTTGGAATATTATTAACCTCTATCTGTCACTGCCTAGCAAGTGATTGTTCTTAAAACACTTTTTTGAAAACTCTTTTTCAACTTTCATCTCATTATAGAATTCATGTGAGATTACAGAATTCATACATGTGAGAAGGTGTTCCTATTGCTTTTACAGGGACTTTTTTCTATTGCCTGATATTTATTTGATCTTGAAATTTATTTTTACATTGAAAACTTTTTTTTTCTATATAACCACCTAATTTTTGAATTGTTATTCTGTAATCACATGTGCTCATGCAGCTCAACCAGCTCTATTTTTAATGCTTACTAAGAGAAATCAAACATAGTGCTTTTCAGATGACATTTTGCTTCAGAGCTTGCCTAGTTTTTTGGGGAATTTGAAGTCAATGCATTTCTGGCAAAAGCTCTATCATTGGATGAATTTATGAAATAATTCAGGCTGTGGTCCCAGTGAGAGAAAATGATGCCATTCTATGGTATGAAATCAGTGCTTCTGCAGAAGCATGTTATGTTTTGCAGAATCATGAAAAAAATGTATGAAGGTCATCTAGTCCATCTGCTTGGTTTGATCTGCTTTTTCCTATGGCAATCCTGGAAGATGTTTGTCTAACCTTTTTGTAAAGATATCCATTGTCATCCACAGTAAATGGTCCTTTATTTCTCCAATGGAAGTCTATGTCCATTTTTATGCATGAGCACAAACAAGGGTGTGTTGGGTGAAACTTTGGGCCTCTGTATGCCTCATATGTTATAGCTAAGTTTTAGAAAATTTTTTCTATGAAAGCTTTAAAAATCAAAATTCTGACAGATGGTCATTTTATCTGTGTGAAAAAAGCAGTGATCAATAGCTGTATGTTCATGGAGGAATTAATAAAACAAAATAGAAAAAGAAAATAATTCTCCAAAAGAAAATAATAATAGAAAGCAAGACTGGCATAAAATGCTCTCTTTTTTATTCATTAGTTTATTAGTGATGTCTGTGTTGACCAGATATATTGGGACAGATTCTCATTTTGGTCTACATATAAAGAGAAAAATTTGGTTGATATATTATGTTTCACAGATCTCTTTTTGAAATATTTTTCATTGAAATTCAACATATTCATTTATAAAGATGAGCAGTATACATATTAGTAGTGAGTACTGTGTTCTTTAGATTATCTCTTTAGAAACAATTTCATGTCATGGATGACTGATAGAGAAATACCAGGCAAACTAAGCAGAGGAAGAGCACCAATAAAAGCAATTATTCCTGTCAAAGCAAGTGGGATTGTTTCCAGTTATTCATAGTTTAGATTCAGTCAGTGCATGTCTAATTTAAAGTCAGACCTTTCCATCCTGTGTTGTGCTTCTGGCCTTTGATTCCCTTTATCAGTTGTGATCATGACAGTGTAAAGACATTGAAGATCATGCCTTACTTGAAACAGACATTTAGCTCTGATTTTGTGTTTGCTTGCTACTCTGCAAAAGTGACCACTCACAGAAGTCTCTCGAGGGAAATGAAATACAGTTGTAGCTTGCATGCTAGTCTCACATTAAGCCAAGAGACTTAAATAAAAAAAATTTAATGGAAGACAAGTACAACAAGCCTAATGCATTATAGAAAATTTATCTACTACCCTATCTAGAAAAACCCTAATCTTTATTCCTGTGTATCACAAATCCAGTTGATTGAAACCTACAGCAAGTTCCTGTTAATTTGGAAATGTATTTAACCAGAATATAATTGTGCGTAATGCAAAGCTGGGTCGCTGTGGCTGGCCTGAAATTTGTTGTCAGCAGGAAGAAGATTAATTTCATTTACTGTCTTTGTCATGTCTCACTGGCTTCCTGTCTTTTTAGCTTGTTACCCCAGTGGGCTGCTGCTGTCACTCTCAATTCACTTTCTACTCAGTTATTTGTTATCTGATGGATCTGTCTACACATTTTCCCAATACAACATTTTTCCCATCCTGAACTGGAACTGTTATCACAAAGTCTACACTATGAGAGAAAACTCACACTGAACTTAAAAATATTAAGAAAAAAATAAAGAATTACATTTTTATGATTCTACAACAATGCTCCTGTCCAAGTACTCTGGCTGTCTGAGGAAAATTGCCTTTTTCCCTGTATTTTTTTCCATGTAAATGAAAGAAGCAGTGATAAAGTATGAAAGCATGTATTTATAGGCTCCAGACCTTACGTCTCAGTCCCTGCATCTGTGAGGAGGCCCAAGAATAACAGGAGTGCTCCACAGTGTTCAGAATAATATGGTACATAGACGAGGAATTGTTAAGAGTATGTTTGGAGTATTTTAGTTCATTTGCAAAGTGTTCTGGAATCAGAGAACATGGAGTGTTCTGCCAGCAGTGCTGAGTTTTAACAGGATTGCCCTGTAAGGGAACATCCATATTTCAAAATGTTTATCATATGTGTATGTACATGTGCCTGCGGACATGCAGTTTCTGTTACATCAGGTCAGGCAGCAACATTATCTCTGCCTGACCTGATGTAACAGACCTCTCTTTAATGCAGCTCTGCAGATGCTTAGGGACAAAATGGGAGGACCAGGGTCAGACTGCCTTGCTCCTTCCCCAGGGGACCAAAGGAAAATCTATTCTACCATTTTATACCCTCTGGCTGCAGATAGGGTATGTTTAAGTACTTTGCTAAATTGTCCTTAACAGCTGGGCTAAATGAATGCTGTACCACGCCAAGTGAGTGACAAAAGGCTAGCTTCAGTGGCTATTCTTACAATAGGGGTCTTAACCCTATAGTTTCTCCTAAGGCTAAGAAAATTTTACAACAGAGAATGACCTTTTAATGTGCTTAGAAAGCATACAGGTTTTGTTATAAAAGTAACTTCCCTAAAGTACACAGGAACAAAAGTTGTGTAATCAGAGATGTCCCTGCCTTGTCATACCCTGCTTTGGTGTAGGACAGAGGCTGTTCACCAAGACCAGTTTTGGTGAAAGACTCCAACACTATAGGCTGCTTTTATTGCCAGAAGAGACAGACATCCTAAACAGGAAAGCCTGAGAAATCTTGAAATTTCCTCCAGGAGATGTCTTCCTCTTACTGTTGACAACAGCATGAGTCTGTTAATTCTTTACAGTTTCATGTACCTCCAATGCTGATCAGCTTTGTAACATTGATTTCAGGTGTGTTTGTGATTATATTTATTTCAGATTGTCAGAAGATTAGAAACAGTTGAATGATTAAACATAACAGTGAGAGAATATGAGAAATGGGTAAGGGTACAGTCATGTTTTCCCATGACCTTCCAATTTTCAAGTAATTTGTGTCTCAAGGGAAATACAAAATTATCAACAGTTTAAACTTCTTTAAAATCAGCCCTGAAAAACACTGTATTGTGAGCCCATTTTCTGATTTGCCAACCTTCCTTCTAGCAGTATAAAGTTTTCAGGTGAGGACGTGCCCACAGATACATCCTGGCAGGAGTAAAAGAAAAAACTTTGATTATCATAGAATCATATCATAGAACAGTTGGAAGGAACCTTAGACGTCACCTAGTACCAAACTCCCTCCCATGGCTAGGAACATCTTCCACTAGACCTTGTTGCTCAAAATCCCATCAAGGCTGTCCAGTGTCCCACTGGATGGCATCCCTTCCCTCCTTTGCACAAGTCCAGGTAGATGACATAAATTGCTTTTCTCTTTTCCACCAACTCTGTAACCACATTGAAGAAGGCCAACCAAATTTGTCAGGCACAATTTGCCCTTGATGAAGCCATGTTGCTGTCACAAATCACATCCTTCTTTCCATGAGCCTGAGCATAATTTCCAGGGCGATCTACTCTGGCTTGCCAGGCAGAGACATGAATCTCACTGGCCTGAAGTTCCCCAGGTCTTCCTGTTTTGTTACTTTTTATTTGGTTTTTTGTTTTTTTTTTTAATGGGATTTATGTTTCCCCTTTTCTAGAAAGGAACATCTTTACTGGATTGCCACAACTTCTCAAATACAATGGATTGTGGTTTAACCACTTAATCTAGCAGGTCCCTTAGGATCCACAGATGTATCTTATCAGGTCCCATGCATTATGATGGATGCAAACTCAGTGAATCACTTGCTTTGCAGGAAGAAATAAAAAACATGCAATCCAAATGGAGAGTTCAGATCATGCTTCAGCTGTTGCATGGGAGGCTCAGTCTCCAAACCTAATCATTGCCTACAGTAAGCAGAGTGCTATGTCAGGAACATTTCTAAAGAGAAAGTAACTTAGCACTGCTAAAATGCAAAGGAAATTCTCTCCCCACTCCTGGAGTGAGGGGAATGGGAGTGAGGAAAGCCCTTGCACTAATTCTGGAATGTGAGCTTGCAATACACAGCCATTTACAGACAGCTGTGGCAAAAACCCCCTAGCACTACTCTCATAAATTTTTGCTGTTGCCCAAGTCAGCTGGAAATTTTCTGCCTGAAAGTTGAGTTTTACTGTTCTTTAAAAACAAACAAATGAACCTCTGGTACCTCTTCAAATAAAAGACAGATGTTTTCTATTACATCAAAGAGGTAGCTTTACTACCGTGAAAAAATGCTAGCTTACTTTTTCAAAAACATCAGATACATTTATCAAAGAGAAACAGATGCTACAACTAATTTGCTTTGTAGGTGAGGTATGGTCCATGCAGTGCCTTTTTCAACATGCATCCAGTTCATAAGTACATTCTCAAAGTATCTTGGATGGTGATGGTAGCTAACAACACCAAATAAATGGAAAAAGAGATCATTTTTCAGGCAAAAAGAATATAGAAGGAGCTATAAAAACTAAAGCATTAGTTTTTAAACTAAAGCAGGGAAACTTTAAGTAAAGAAAAAGCATAGTTTGAAATTATTTGACAAATCTGGAGACCATAATAAATTGTGAAATTAGGGTGTGCCCTTTTCTTTCTATTGCTTAATACAAAAGAGTCGATGTTGATAATATTACAGAATATTGCCCTGTGACCAGAACTAACAGTTATGAACTTTAATGCACTATTCAGTTTCACTTTTGTAATCTCTGTAATAACTTTAGGTGCCATTCATGCTGTTAACCCACACACAAACCAACCACAATGTTTTTTCAAATTATGGCTGACAGGCTGTCTTTGTTCTGCAAAGTTTGGGCAACCAAGCAAACTCATATCTTTCCAGTGTTTTTCTACAACTGTCTATTAATTTGTTTGTCACTTTCAGTTGCCATCAACAACATCATTGTTCAGCAGAGTAGATGAGGATAGGGTGGTAGCTGTTTTCTGAAGCTGTATTTTCATCACACTTGATGCAAACATGTACAGGAATGTCTGATCCTATATAGATGAAGGTTTCACGTTGGACAATCACCTAATTCCAGTTTAGGTCACCGCATAATAGTTTTCTTTTTTTTTTTTTTTTCCCTGATGTATTTACTATAGGCAAGAATAAATGAAATAAAATATTGTTGTAGAAAACTTTTTGTTAAATCTGTGCTGTTTAACATATGACAAAAATGTATCTTGTAGTAACAGTTATTTTTAAAATAACCGTTAGGGGATAGAAAGGAAAAATCTACAATATCCACAGTGACATCTAAAGAGTGAATTTAATTTATTACACATACATTTCCCATATGAAAATCAGGCTCTTTCATAGCAGCCAGGTTCTGAGAAGGACTTGTGAAAGGACTGATCTCAGCTGAATAGCTAGAGTTATTTTCATACAAGGAGTCACACAAGCACAATATATTTATATATATGTGTTTATAAATCATTTTGGGCAGGCTTCATTACCTTCCAACTGGAAAACCAAATTACTAGCAATAAAACATTACACTAGACTAAAATATTATATTATATGGGTGGCAAACACACCTTTATTATAAAATGACATTTTAGAATATTTTAAAGCATTTGCATTTTTATTGTGAGTGCTTGTTGTAGCCTTTCATCTATAAAACCAATTTCCTCAGACACCATCAGACTTTTTCTAGAAGTTTCATCACATACTACAAAATCTATTAAATTTTTTTGATTTTAATTCTTGAACTGCAAAATTTTGTGGTTTACAAATCTGATATTGTTGGGAAATTCCAAGGCTAGAAGTGAATATAAAATCCCAATGGAAAACTGGAAATGTTTTCTTTCCCAGAATGGGAACCTGCACTGGCAGAGTAAAGAAACAAGACATGAATTTTCTGTCTTGCACCTTAGGAAGGTATATCACTAGCATGTGGTTTG